>NW_019264576.1:18990-41364 GCF_002742605.1 Olea europaea var. sylvestris | reverse complement strand
ATTCGCCAAAGACGAACAAACCTGAAGTTTTCATGAAATCAAAAACCACTTTTCATTGGCTCGATTCCAATCGAATTAGACTAGCAATTCGCCAAACACGAACAAACCCGAAGTTATCATGGAATCAAAATCCACTTTTCATTTGCTCGATTCTAATCAAATTAGACTAACAATTCGCCAAAAATGAACAAGCTTGAAGTTATCTTGAAATCAAAAACCACTTTTCATCAGCTCCATTCCAATCGAATTAGACTAGCAATTCGCCAAAAACAAACAAACGCCAAGTTATCACTAAATCATAAACCACTTTTCATTGGCTCGATTCCAATCGAATAAGATTAGCAATTTGCCAAAAATAAACAAACCCAAAGTTATAATGAAATCAAAATCCACTTTTCATTGGCTCGATTCCAATCGAGTTAGACTAGCAATTCACAAAAAATGGACAAACCTTAAAAGCCAATTTTCATTTGCTCGATTCCAAACGAATTAGACTAACAATTCGCCAAAAAAGGAACAAACCCGAAGTTATCATGAAACTAAAAACCACTTTTCATTGGCTCGATTCCAATTGAGTTAGACTCGCAATTCGCCAGAAACGATCAAACCCGAAGTTATCATGAAATCGAAAGCCACTTTTCATTAGCTTGATTCAAACCGAATTAGACTAACAATTCTCAAAAAATGAACAAACCCTGAGTTATTATGAAATCAAAAACCACTTTTTATTGGCTCGATTCCAATCGAATTGGTCTATCAGTTCGCCAAAAATGAGCAAACCCAAAGTGATCACGAAATCACAAACCACTTTTCATTGGCTCGTTACCAATCGAATTAGACAAGCAATTCGCCAAAAATGAACAAACCCGAAGTTATCATGAAATCAAAAACCACTTTTCATTGGCTCGATTCCAATCGAATTAGACTAGAAATTTGCCAAAAATGAACAAACCCGAAGTTATCATGAAATCATAAACCACTATTCGTTGGCTCGATTCCAATCGAGTTAGACTAGCAATTCGCCAAAAAAGAACAAACCCGAAGTTATCATGATATCAAAAACCACTTTTTATTTGCTCAATTCCAATCGAATTAGAATAGCAATTCACCAAAAGAGAACGAACCCGACATTATCATGAGATCAAAAACCACTTCTCATTAGCTCGATTCCAATCGAATTAGACAAGCAATTCGCCAAAAACGAACAAACCCGAAGATATCGTTAAATCAAAAATCACTTTTCATTGGCTCGATTCCAATCGAAATAGACTAGCAATTCGCCAAAAACGAATAAATTCGAAGTTATCATAAAATCCAAAACCACTTTTCATTGGCTCGATTCCAATTGAATTAGAGTAGCAATTCGCCAAAAATGAACAAACCCGAAGTTATCATAAATCAAAAACCACATTTCATTAGCTCGATTCCAATCAAGTTAGACTAGCAATTCGCCCAAAGCGAATAAGCCCGAAGTTGTCATGAGATAAAAAAACAAAGTTTCATTGGCTCAATTCCAATAGAATTAGACAAGCAATTCACCAAAAACGAGCGATCCCAAGGTTATCATGAGATAAAAAAACCACTTTTCATTGGCTCGATACCAATCGAATTAGACTAGCAATTCACCAAAAATGAACAAACCCGAAGTGATCATGAAATCAAAAACCATTTTCATTGGCTCGTTTCCAATCGAATTAGACCAGCAATTCGCGAAAAATGAACAAACCCGAAGTTATCATGAAATCAAAAACCACTATTCATTGGCTCGATTCCAATCGAGTTAGACTAGCAACTCGCCAAAAATGAACAAACCTAAAGTTGTCATGAGATCAAAAACAGCATTTCATGAGATCGATTCCAATCAAATTAGACCAGCAATTCGCCGAAAACGAACGAACCCGAAGTTATCATGAAATCAAAAACCACTTTTCATTGGCTCGATTCCAATCAAATTAGACCAGCAATTCGCCGAAAACGAACGAACCCGAAGTTATCATGAAATCAAAAACCACTTTTCATTGGCTCGATTCCAATCGAATTAAACTAGCAATTCACCAAAAACGATCAAACCTGGAATTATCATGAAATCAAAAACCACTTTTCATTGGCTTAATTGTAATCGAATTAGAGTAGTAATTCGCCAACAACAAGCAAACTCGAAGTTATCGTGAAATCAAAAATCACTTTTTATTGGCTCGATTCCAATCGAGTTAGACTAGTAATTCGCCAAAAACGAACAACCCCGAAGTTATCCTGAAATTAAAAACTGCTTTCATTTGCTCGATTCCAATCGAATTAGACTAGAAGTTCGCCAAAAATGAAATAACCAGAAGTTATCATGAAATCAAAAATCACTATTCATTGGCTTGATTCCAATCGAGTTAGACTAGCAACTCGCCAAAAACGAAAAACCCCGAAGTTATCATGAAATCAAAAACAACTTTTCATTGGCTCGATTCCAATCGAATTATACTAGCAATTTGCCAAAAACGAACAAACCCCAAGTTATCATGAAATCATAAACCACTTTTCATTGGCTCAATTTCAATCGAAAAAGATTAGCAATTCGCCAAAAAAAACGAACAAACCCGAATTTTTCATGAAATCAAAAACCAGTTTTCATTGGCTCGATCCCAATCGAGTTATACTAGCAATTCGACAAAAACGAACAACCCCGAAGGCCACTTTTCATTTCCTTAATTCCAATCGAATTAGACTAGCAATTCGTAAAAAATGAACAAACCTGAAGTTATCATGAAATCAAAAACCACTTTTCATTGGCTTAATTGTAATCAAATTAGAGTAGTAATTCGCCAAAAACAAGCATACACGAAGTTATCATGAAATCAAAAACCACTTTTCATTAGCTCGATTCCAATCGAGTTAGACTAGCAATTCGCCAAAAACGAACAACCCCGAAGTTATCATGAAATAAAAAACCACTTTTCATTGGCTCGTTTCCAATCGAATAAGACTAGAAGTTCGCCAAAAACCAACTAACCCGAAGTTAGCATGAAATCGAAAACCACTATTCATTGGCTCGATTCCAATCGAGTTAGACTAGCAATTCGCCAAAAACAAACAACCCGAAGTTATCATGAAATCAAAAAGCACTTTTCATTTGCTCAATTCCAATCGAATTAGACCAGCAATTCGCCAAAAATGAACAAACATGAAGTTATCATGAAATCCAAAACCACTTTTCATTGGCTCTATTCCAATCGAATTAGAGTAGCAATTCGCCAAAAATGAACAAAGACGAAGTTATCATGAAATCAAAAACCACATTTCATTGGCTTGATTCCAATCAAATTAGACTAGTGATTTGCCCAAAACGAATAAGCCCGAAGTTGTCATGAGATAAAAAAAACAAAGTTTCATTGGCTCAATTCCAATAGAATTAGACCAGCAATTCCCCAAAAACGAGCGAACCCAAAGTTATCATGAGATAAAAAACCACTTTTCATTGGCTGATACCAATTGAATTAGACTAGCAATTCACCAAAAACGAACAAACCCGAAGTGATCATGAAATCAAAAACAACTTTTCGTTGGCTCGTTTCCAATAGAATTAGAATAGCAATTCGCCAAAAATGAACAAACCCGAAGTTATCATGAAATAAAAAACCACTATTCATTGGCTCGATTCCAATCGAGTTAGACTAGCAATTCGCTAAAAATAAACAAACCCAAAGTTGTCATGAGATGGAAAACAACATTTCATGAGATCGATTCCAATAGAATTAGACCAGCAATTCGTCGAAAACAAACGAACCCAAAGTTATTATGAAATCAAAAACCACTTTTCATTGGCTCGATTCCAATTGAATTAGACAAGCAATTCGCCGAAAACAAACAATCCTGATGCTATCATGAAATCAAAAACCACTTTTCATTGGCTCGATTCCAATCGAATTAGACTAACATATCGCCAAAAATGAACAAACCCGAAGTTATCATGAAATCAAAAACCACTATTCATTACCTCGATTCTAATCGAGTTAGACTAGCAACTTTCCAAAAACGAAAAACCCCGAAGTTATCATGAAATCAAAAACAACTTTTCATTGGCTCGATTCCAATCGAATTATACTAGCAATTCGCCAAAAACGAACAAACCCCAAGTTATCATGAATTCAAAAACCACTATTCATTAGCCCGACTCCGATCGAGTTAGACTAGCAATTCTCCAAAACTGAACTAACCCGAAATTATCATGAAATCAAAAACCACTTTTCATTGGCTCGATTCCAATCGAATTATACTAGCAATTCGCCAAAAACGAACAAACCTGCAGCTATCATGAAATCAAAAACCACTTTTCATTGGCTCGATTCCAATCGAATTAGACTAACAATTCGCCAAAAACTAACAAAGCTGGAAGTTATCATGATATCCAAAACCATTTTTCATTGGCTCGATTCCAGTCGAGTTAGACTTGCAATTCGCCAAAAATGAACAAACCTTAAAAGCCAATTTTCATTTGCTCGATTCCAAACGAATTAGACTAGCAATTCGCCAAAAAAGAACAAACCTGAAGTTATCATGAAACCAAAAATCACTTTTCATTGGCTCAATTCCGATTGAGTTAGACTAGCAATTCGCCAGAAACGATCAAACCCGAAGTTAGCATGAAATCGAAAGCTACTTTTCATTAGCTTGATTCAAACCGAATTAGACTAACAATTCGCAAAAAATGAACAAACCCTAAGTTATTATGAAATCAAAAACCACTTTTGATTGGCTCGATTCCAATCGAATTAGACTAGTAATTTGCCAAAAATGATCAAACCCGAAGTGATAACGAAATCACAAACCACTTTTCATTGGCTCGATACCAGTCGAATTAGACTAGCAATTCGCCAAAAATGAACAAACCCAAAGTTATCATGAAATCAAAAACCACTTTTCATTGGCTCGATTCCAATCGAATTAGATTAGAAATTTGCCAAAAATAAACAAACCCGAAGTTATCATGAAATCATAAACCACTATTCGTTGGCTCGATTCCAATCGAGTTAGACTAGCAATTCGCCAAAAAACAAACAAAGCCGAAGTTATCATAAAATCAAAAACCACTTTTTATTTGCTCAATTCCAATCGAATTAGAATAGCAATTCACCAAAAGATAACGAACCCGACATTATCATGAGATCAAAAACCACTTTTCATTGGCTCGATACCAATCGAATTAGACTAGCAATTCACCAAAAACGAACAAACCCGAAGTGATCATGAAATCAAAAACCACTTTTCATTGGCTCGTTTCCAATTGAATTAGACTAGCAATTCGCCAAAAATGAACAAACCCGAGGTTATCATGAAATCAAAAATCGCTATTCATTGGCTCGATTCCAATCGAGTTAGACAAGCAATTCAGCAAAAATGAACAAACCCAAAGTTGTCATGAGATAAAAAACAACATTTCATGAGATCGATTCCGATCGAATTAGACCAGCAATTCGCCGAAAATGAACGAACCCGAAGTTATCATGAAATCAAAAACCACTTTTCGTTGGCTCGATTCCAATCGAATTAAACTAGCAATTCGCCAAAATCAAACAAACCTGAAGCCATCATGAAATCAAAAACCACTTTTCATTGGCTCGATTCCAGTCGAATTAGACGAACAATTCACCAAAAACAAAAAAAATTGGAATTATCATGAAATCAAAAACCTTTCATTGGCTTAATTGTAATCAAATTAGAGTAGTAATTTGCCAAAAACAAGCATACTCGAAGTTATCATGAAATCAAAAACCACTTTTCATTGGCTCGATTCCAATCGAGTTAGACTAGCTATTCGCCAAAAACGAACAACCCCGAAGTTATCGTGAAATCAAAAACCGCTTTTCGTTGGCTCGATTCCAATCAAATTAGACTAGAAATTCGACAAAAACGAACAAACCCGAAGTTATCATGAAATCAAAAACAACTATTCATTGGCTCGATTCCAATTGAGTTAGACTAGCAACTCACCAAAAACGAAAAACCCAGAAGTTATCATGAAATCAAAAACAACTGTTCATTGGCTCGATTCCAAACGAATTATACTAGCAATTAGCCAAAAACGAACAAACCCCAAGTTATCGTGAAATCATAAACCACTTCTCATTGGCTCAATTCCAATCAAAAAAGACTAGCAATTCGCCAAAAACGAACAAACCCGAAGTTATCATGAAATCAAAAACTACTTTTCATTGGCTCGATCCTAATCGAGTTAGACTAGCAATTCGACAAAAAAGAAAAAACCTCAAAAACCACTTTTCATTTCCTTAATTCCAATCGAATTAGACTAGCAATTCGTCAAAAATGAACAAACCTGAAGTTATCATGTAATCAAAAACCACTTTTCATTGGCTTAATTGTAATCGAATTAGAGTAGTAATTCGCCAAAAACAAGCATACTCGAAGTTATCATGAAAATAAAAACCACTTTTCATTGGCTTAATTGTAATCGAATTAGAGTAGTAATTCGCCAAAAACAAGCATACTCGAAGTTATCATGAAAATAAAAACCACTTTTCATTGGCTTAATTGTAATCGAATTAGAGTAGTAATTCGCCAAAAACAAGCATACTCGAAGTTATCATGAAAATAAAAACCACTTTTCATTGGCTTAATTGTAATCGAATTAGAGTAGTAATTCGCCAAAAACAAGCATACTCGAAGTTATCATGAAAATAAAAACCACTTTTCATTGGCTTAATTGTAATCGAATTAGAGTAGTAATTCGCCAAAAACAAGCATACTCGAAGTTATCATGAAAATAAAAACCACTTTTCATTGGCTTAATTGTAATCGAATTAGAGTAGTAATTCGCCAAAAACAAGCATACTCGAAGTTATCATGAAAATAAAAACCACTTTTCATTGGCTTAATTGTAATCGAATTAGAGTAGTAATTCGCCAAAAACAAGCATACTCGAAGTTATCATGAAAATAAAAACCACTTTTCATTGGCTTAATTGTAATCGAATTAGAGTAGTAATTCGCCAAAAACAAGCATACTCGAAGTTATCATGAAAATAAAAACCACTTTTCATTGGCTTAATTGTAATCGAATTAGAGTAGTAATTCGCCAAAAACAAGCATACTCGAAGTTATCATGAAAATAAAAACCACTTTTCATTGGCTTAATTGTAATCGAATTAGAGTAGTAATTCGCCAAAAACAAGCATACTCGAAGTTATCATGAAAATAAAAACCACTTTTCATTGGCTTAATTGTAATCGAATTAGAGTAGTAATTCGCCAAAAACAAGCATACTCGAAGTTATCATGAAAATAAAAACCACTTTTCATTGGCTTAATTGTAATCGAATTAGAGTAGTAATTCGCCAACAACAAGCAAACTCGAAGTTATCGTGAAATCAAAAATCAATTTTCATTGGTTTGATTCCAATCGAGTTAGACTAGTAATTCGCCAAAAACGAACAACCCCAAAGTTATCCTGAAATCAAAAACCGCTTTCATTGGCTCGATTCCAATCGAATTAGACTAGAAGTTCGCCAAAAACGAACTAACCCGAAGTTAGCATGAAATCAAAAACCACTATTCATTGGCTCGATTACAATCGAGTTAGACTAGTTATTCGCTAAAAATGAGCAAACCCGAAGTTATCATGAAATCAAAAACCACTTTTCATTTGCTCAATTCCAATCGAATTAGACTAGTAATTCGCCAAAAACTAACAAACCTGGAGTAATCATGAAATCAAAAACCACTTTTCATTGGCTTAATTGCAATCGAATTAGAGTAGCAATTCGCTGAAAACAAGCAAACTGGAAGTTATCATGAAATAAAAAACCATTTTTCATTTGCTCGATTCCAATCAAGTTAGACTAGTAATTCGCCAAAAACGAACAACCCCGAAGTTATCATGAAATCAAAAACCACTTTCATTAGCTCGATTCCAATCGAATTAGACTAGAAGTTCACCAAAACGAACTAACCCGACGTTATCATGAGATCAAAAACCACTTTTCATTAGCTCGATTCCAATCGAATTAGACTAGCAATTCGCCAAAAATGAACAAATCCGAAGTTATCATAAAATCAAAAACCACTTTTCATTGGCTCGATTTCAATCGAATTAGACTAGAAATTCGCCAAAAATGAACAAACCCGAAATTATCATAAAATCAAAAACCACTATTCATTGGCTAGATTCCAATCGAGTTAGACTAGCAACTCGTCAAAAACGAACAAACCTGAAGTTATCATGAAATCAAAAACAACTTTTCATTTGCTCAATTCCAATCGAATTAGACAAGTAATTCGCCAAAAACGAACGAACCCGATGTTAACATGAGATCAAAAACCACTTTTCATTAGCTTGATTGCAATCAAATTAGACTAGCAATTTGTCAAAAATGAAGATACTCGAAGTTATCATTAAATCAAAAACCACTTTTCATTGGCTCTATTCCAATCGCATTAGACTAGCAATTTGTCAAAAATGAAGATACTCGAAGTTATCATTAAATCAAAAACCACTTTTCATTGGCTCTATTCCAATCGCATTAGACTAGCAATTCGCCAAAACGAACAAACTTGAAGTTATCATGAAATCCCAAACCACTTTTCATTGGCTCGATTCCAATCGAATTAGACTAGCAATTCGCCAAAAATTAGCAAACCCGAAGTTATCATAAAATAAAAAACCACTATTCATTGGCCTGATTCCGATCGAGTTAGACTAGTAATTCGCCAAAAATGAACTAACCCGAAATTATCATGAAATCAAAAACCACTTTTCATTGGTTCGATTCCAATTGAATTAAATTAGCAATTCGCCAAAAAAGAACAAACGTCAAAAGCCATTTTTCATTTGGTCGATTCCAAATGAATTAGACTAACATTTCGCCAAAAATGAACAAACCCGAAGTTATCATGAAACCAAAAACAACCTTTCACTGGCTCGATTCCAATTGAGTTAGACTTGCAATTCAACAAAAACGAACAAACCTGAAGTTGTCCTGAAATCATAAGCCACTTTTCATTGGCTCGATTCCAATCAAATTAGACTAGCAATTCGCTAAAAATAAACAAACCAAAGTTATCATGAAATCAAAAGCCACTTTTCATTGACTCGATTCCAATCGAATTAATTTTCCAAAAACAAACAAACCTCAAAAAACACTTTTCATTTGCTCGGTTCCAATCCAATTAGACTAGCGATTCGTCAAAAACGAACAAAGTCGAAGTTATCATATAATCAAAAAACACTTTTCAATGGCTCGATTCCAAACAAATTAGACTAGCAATTTGCCAAAAATGAACAAACCAGGAGTTATCATGAAATTGAAAATCACTTTTCATTGGCTCGATTCCAATCGGGTTATACTAGCAATTCGCCCAGAACGAACAAACCCGAAATTTTCATGAAATCAAAAACAACTTTTTATTGGCTTGATTCCAATCGAATTAGACTATCAATTCTCCAAAAATGAACAAACCTAATGTTATCATGAAATCAAAAACCACTATTCATTGGCTCAATTCCAATTGAGTTAGACTAGCAATTCGCCAAAAAAGAACAAACCCGAAGTTATCATGAAATCAGAAACCACAATTCATTGGCTCGAGTCTAATCGAATTAGAGCAGCAATTTGGTAAAAACAATCAAACTCGACGTTATCATGAAATCAAAAACCCCTATTCATTGGCTCGACTCCAATCGAGTTAGACTAGCTATTCACAAAAAACGAACGAACCTGAAGTTATCATGAAATCAAAGACCACTATTAACTGGCTCGATTCCAATCGAGTTAGACTAGCTATTCACAAAAAACGAACGAACCTGAAGTTATCATGAAATCAAAAACCACATTTCATTTGCTCAATTCCAATCGAATTAGACTCGCAACTAGCCAAAAACGAACGAACCCGACGTTATCGTGAGATCAAAAACCACTTTTCATTAGCTCGATTCCAATCGTATTAGACTAGCAACTCGCCAAAAACGAACGAACCCGACCTTATCATTAAATCAAAAACCAATTTTCATTGGCTCAATTCCAATCGAATTAGACTAGCAATTCGCCAAAAACGAACAAACCTAAAGTTATCATGAAATCCAAAACCACTTTTCATTGGCTCGATTCCAATTGAGTTAGACTAGCAATTCGCTAAAAATGAACTAACCCGAAGTTATCATGAAATCAAAAACCACTTTTCATTGGCTCGATTCCAAATGAATTACACTAGCTATTCGCCAAAAATGAACAAACCTCAAAAACCACGTTTCATTTGCTCGGTTCCAATCCAATTAGACTAGCAATTCGCCCAAAACTAAAAAACCCGAAGTTATCATGAAATTAAAAATCACTTTTCATTAGCTCGATTCCAATTGGGTTAGACTAGCAATTCACCCAAAACGAACAAACCTAAGTTTTCATGAAATCAAAAACAACATTTCAATGGCTCGATTCCAATGAATTAGATCATAAATTCGCCAAAAACGAAAAAACTCGATGTTATCGTGAAATAAAAAACCACTATTCATTGGCTCGATTCCAATCGAGTTAGACTAGCAATTCGTCAAAAACGAACAAACTCGAAGTTATCATGAAATCAAAAACCACTTTTCATTGGCACGATTCCAATCGAATTAGACTTGCAATTCGCCAAAAACGAACGAAACCTAAGTTATCATGAAATCAAAAACCACTTTTCATTGGCTCGATTCCAATCGAATTAGACTAGCAATTCGCCAAAAACGAACAAACCCGAAGTTAACATGAGATCAAAAACCACACTTCATTGGCTCGATTCCAATTGAGTTAGACTAGCAGTTCGCCAAAAATGAACTAACCCGACGTTATCATGAGATCAAAAGCCACTTTTCATTAGCTCGATTCCGATCGAATTAGACTAGCAATTCGCCAAAAATGAACAAACCCGAATTTATCATTTAATCAAAAACCACTTTTCATTGGCTCGATTCCAATAGAATTAGACTAGCAATTCGCCAAAAAGAACAAACCCGGAGTTATCATGAGATCAAGACAACTATTCATTGGCTCGATTCCAATTGAGTTAGACTAGAGGTTCACCAAAAATGAACTAACCTGAAGTTATCACGAAATCAAAAGCCACTTTTCATTAGCTCGATTCCCATCGAATTAGACTAGCAATTCGCTAAAAATGAACAATCCCGAATTTATCATTTAATCAAAAACCACTTTTCATTGGTCCAATCAAATTAGACTGGCAATACGCAAAAAACGAACAAAATCGAAGTTATCATGAAATCAAAAACCACTTTTCGTTGACACGATTCCAATAGAATTAGACTAGCAATTCACCAAAAACGAACAAACTTGAAGTTATCATGAGATTAAAAACAACTATTCATTGGCTCGATTCCAATTGAGTTAGACTAGCAGTTCACCAAAAATGTACTAACCCGACTTTATCATGAGATCAAAAGCCACTTTTCATTAGCTCGATTCCCATCGAATTAGACTAGTAATTCGCCAAAAACGAACAAACCCGAATTTATCATTTAATCAAAATCCACTTTTCATTGGCACGATTCCAATCGAATTAGACTTGCAATTCGCCAAAAACGAACAAAACTGAAGTTATCACGAAATCAAAAACCACTTTTCATTGGCTCGATTCCAATCGAATTATACTAGCAATTCGCCAACAAACGAAATAACCCGAAATTATCATGAAATCAAAAGCCACATTTCATTGGCTCGATTCCAATCGAGTTAGACTAACAATTTGCCAAAAATGAACTAACCAGAAGTTATCATGAAATCAAAATCCACTTTTCATTGGCTCGATTCCAAATGAATTAGACTAGGTATTCGCCAAAAATGAACAAACATCAAAAACCACCTTTCATTTGCTCGGTTCCAATCCAATTAGCCTAGCAATTCGCCCAAAACTAAAAAACCCGAAGTTATCATGAAATTAAAAATCACTTTACATTAGCTCCATTCTAATTGGGTTAGACTTGCAATTCGCCCAAAACGAACAAACCTAAGTTTTCATGAAATCAAAAACAACTTTTCAATGGCTCGATTCCAATGAATTAGACTATCAATTTGCCGAAAACGAACAAACCCGATGTTATCATGAAATAAAAAACCAATATTCATTGGCTCGATTCCAATCGAGTTAGACTAGTAATTCGCCAAAAACGAACAAACCCGAAGTTATCATGAAATCAGAAACCACTTTCCTTTTGCTCAATTCCAATCGAATTAGACTAGCAATTTGCCAAAAACGAACGAACCCGACGTTATCATGAGATCAAAAACCACTTTTCATTAGCTCGATTCCCATCGAATTAGACTAGTAATTCGCCAAAAACGAACAAACCCGAATTTATCATTTAATCAAAATCCACTTTTCATTGGCACGATTCCAATCGAATTAGACTTGCAATTCGCCAAAAACGAACAAAACCAAAGTTATCACGAAATCAAAAACCACTTTTCATTGGCTCGATTCCAATCGAATTAGACTAGCAATTCGCCAAAAACGAACAAACCCGGAGTTATCACGAGATCAAAAACCACTATTCATTGGCCCGATTCCAATTGAGTTAGACTAGCAGTTCGCCAAAAATGAACTAACCCGACGTTATCATGAGATCAGAAGCCACTTTTCATTAGCTCGATTCCCATCGAATTAGACTTGCAATTCGCCAAAAATGAACAAACCCGAATTTATCATTTAATTAAAAACCACTTTTCATTGGCACGATTCCAATCAAATAAGACGAGCAATTCGCCAAAAATGAGCAAACCCGAATTTATCTTGAGATCAAAGCAACTATTCATTGGATCGATTCCAATTAAGTTAGACTAGCGGTTCGCCAAAAATGAACTAACCCGAAGTTAACATGAAATCAAAAACCACTTTTCATTTGCCCGATTCCAATCGAATTAGACTAGCAATTGGCCAATAAAAGAACAAACCCGAACTTATCATTTAATGAAAAGCCACTTTTCATTGGCACGATTCCAATCAAATTAGACCAGCAATTTACGAAAAACGAACAAAACCGAAGTTATCATGAAATCAAAAACCACTTTTCATTGGCTCGATTCCAATCGAATTAGACTAGCAATTCGCCAAAAACGAACAAACCCGAAGTTATCATGAGATCAAAAACCACACTTCATTGGCTCGATTCCAATTTAGTTAGACTAGCAGTTCGCCAAAAATGAACTAACCCGAAGTTATCGCGAAATCAAAAACTACTTTTCATTTGCTCGATTCCAATCGAATTAGACTTGTAATTTGCCAAAAACGAACAAACCCGAATTTATCATTTAATTAAAAACCACTTTTCATTGACATGATTCCATTCAAATTAGACTAGCAATTCGCCAAAAAGGAACAAAATCGAAGTTAAAATGAAATTAAAAACAACTTTTCATTGGCTCGATTCCAATCGAATTAGACTAGCAATTCGCCAAAAATGAAAAAACCCGAAGTTATCATGAGATCAAAAACAACTATTCATTGGCTCGATTCCAATTGAGTTAGACTAGCAGTTCGCCAAAAATGAACTAACCCGACGTTATCATGAGATCAAAAGCCACCTTTCATTAGCTCGATTCCCATCGAATTAGACTAGCTATCCGCCAAAAATGAACAAACCCGAATTTATCATTTAATCAAAAACCACTTTTCATGGGCACGATTCCAATCAAATTAGACTAGCAATTCGCCAAAAATGAACAAAACCGACGTTATCATGAAATCAAAAATTAATTTTCATTGGCTCGATTCCCATCGAATTAGACTAGCAATTCACCAAAAACGAACAAACTCGAAGTTATCATGAAATCAAAAGCAACTGTTCATTGGCTCGATTCCAATCGATTTAGACTAGCAATTCGCTAAAAACGAACAAACCCGAAGTCATCATGAGATCAAAAACAGCTATTCATCGGCTCGATTCCAATTGAGTTAGACTAGCAGTTCGCCAAAAATAAACTAACCCGAAGTTATCATGAAATCAAAAACCACTTTTCATTTGCTCGATTCCATATAATTAGACTAGAAATTCGCTAAAAACGAACAAACCCGAAGTTATCATGAGATCAAAAACAACTATTCATTGGCTCGATTCCAATTGAGTTCCCATCGAATTAGACTAGCAATTCACCAAAAACGAACAAACTCGAAGTTATCATGAGATCAAAAACAACTATTCATTGGCTCGATTCCAATTGAGTTCCCATCGAATTAGACTAGCAATTCACCAAAAACGAACAAACTCGAAGTTATCATGAGATCAAAAACAACTATTCATTGGCTCGATTCCAATTGAGTTCCCATCGAATTAGACTAGCAATTCACCAAAAACGAACAAACTCGAAGTTATCATGAGATCAAAAACAACTATTCATTGGCTCGATTCCAATTGAGTTCCCATCGAATTAGACTAGCAATTCACCAAAAACGAACAAACTCGAAGTTATCATGAGATCAAAAACAACTATTCATTGGCTCGATTCCAATTGAGTTCCCATCGAATTAGACTAGCAATTCACCAAAAACGAACAAACTCGAAGTTATCATGAGATCAAAAACAACTATTCATTGGCTCGATTCCAATTGAGTTCCCATCGAATTAGACTAGCAATTCACCAAAAACGAACAAACTCGAAGTTATCATGAGATCAAAAACAACTATTCATTGGCTCGATTCCAATTGAGTTCCCATCGAATTAGACTAGCAATTCACCAAAAACGAACAAACTCGAAGTTATCATGAGATCAAAAACAACTATTCATTGGCTCGATTCCAATTGAGTTCCCATCGAATTAGACTAGCAATTCACCAAAAACGAACAAACTCGAAGTTATCATGAGATCAAAAACAACTATTCATTGGCTCGATTCCAATTGAGTTCCCATCGAATTAGACTAGCAATTCACCAAAAACGAACAAACTCGAAGTTATCATGAGATCAAAAACAACTATTCATTGGCTCGATTCCAATTGAGTTCCCATCGAATTAGACTAGCAATTCACCAAAAACGAACAAACTCGAAGTTATCATGAGATCAAAAACAACTATTCATTGGCTCGATTCCAATTGAGTTCCCATCGAATTAGACTAGCAATTCACCAAAAACGAACAAACTCGAAGTTATCATGAGATCAAAAACAACTATTCATTGGCTCGATTCCAATTGAGTTCCCATCGAATTAGACTAGCAATTCACCAAAAACGAACAAACTCGAAGTTATCATGAGATCAAAAACAACTATTCATTGGCTCGATTCCAATTGAGTTCCCATCGAATTAGACTAGCAATTCGCCAAAAACGAACGAACAAACCCGAATTTATCATTTAATCAAAAACCACTTTTCATTGGCCCAATTCCAATCAAATTAGACTAGCAATTTGCCATAAACGAACGAACCCGACGTTATCATGAGATCAAAAACCACTTTTCATTAGCTCGATTCCCATCGAATTAGACTAGTAATTCGCCAAAAACGAACAAACCCGAATTAATCATTTAATCAAAATCCACTTTTCATTGGCACGATTCCAATCGAATTAGACTTGCAATTCGCCAAAAATGAACAAAACCAAAGTTATCACGAAATCAAAAACCACTTTTCATTGGCTCGATTCCAATCGAATTAGACTAGCAATTCGCCAAAAACGAACAAACCCGAAGTTATCAAGAGATCAAAAACCACTATTCATTGGCTCGATTCCAATTGAGTTAGACTAGCAGTTCGCCAAAAAGCAACTAACCCGACGTTATCATGAGATCAAAAGCCACTTTTCATTAGCTCGATTCCAATCGAATTAGACTTGCAATTCGCCAAAAATGAACAAACCCGAATATATCATTTAATTTAAAACCACTTTTCATTGACACGATTCCAATCAAATCAGACGAGCAATTCGCCAAAAACGAGCAAACCCGAATTTATCATGAGATCAAAGCAACTATTCATTGGATCGATTCCAATTAAGTTAGACTAGCGGGTCGCCAAAAATGAACTAACCCGAAGTTATCATGAAATCAAAAACCACTTTTCATTTCCTCGATTCCAATCAAATTAGACTAGCAATTGGCCAATAAAAGAACAAACCCGAACTTATTATTTAATGAAAAGCCACTTTTCATTGGCACGATTCCAATCAAATTAGACCAGCAATTTACGAAAAACGAACAAAACCGAAGTTATCATGAAATCAAAAACCACTTTTCATTGGCTCGATTCCAATCGAATTAGACTAGCAATTCGCCAAAAACGAACAAACCCGAAGTAATCATGAGATCAAAAACCACACTTCATTGGCTCGATTCCAATTGAGTTAGACTAGCAGTTCGCCAAAAATGAACTAACCCTAAGTTATCGCGAAATCAAAAACTACTTTTCATTTGCTCGATTCCATTCGAATTAGACTTGCAATTTGCCAAAAACGAACAAACCCGAATTTATCATTTAATTAAAAACCATTTTTCATTGACACGATTCCATTCAAATTAGACTAGCAATTCGCCAAAAAGGAAAAAAAACCGAAGTTAAAATGAAATTAAAAACAACTTTTCATTGGCTCGATTCCAATCGAATTAGACTAGCAATTCGCCAAAAATGAACAAACCCGAAGTTATCATGAGATCAAAAACAACTATTCATTGGCTCGATTCCAATCGAATTAGACTAGCAATTCGCCAAAAATGAACAAACCCGAAGTTATCACGAGATCGAAAACCACTATTCATTGGCTCGATTCCAATTGAGTTAGACTAGCAGTTCGCCAAAAATGAACTAACCCGACGTTATCATGAGATCAAAAGCCACCTTTCATTAGCTCGATTCCCATCGAATTAGACTAGCAATTCGCCAAAAATGAACAAACCCGAAGTTATCACGAGATCGAAAACCACTATTCATTGGCTCGATTCCAATTGAGTTAGACTAGCAGTTCGCCAAAAATGAACTAACCCGACGTTATCATGAGATCAAAAGCCACCTTTCATTAGCTCGATTCCCATCGAATTAGACTAGCAATTCGCCAAAAATGAACAAACCCGAAGTTATCACGAGATCGAAAACCACTATTCATTGGCTCGATTCCAATTGAGTTAGACTAGCAGTTCGCCAAAAATGAACTAACCCGACGTTATCATGAGATCAAAAGCCACCTTTCATTAGCTCGATTCCCATCGAATTAGACTAGCAATTCGCCAAAAATGAACAAACCCGAAGTTATCACGAGATCGAAAACCACTATTCATTGGCTCGATTCCAATTGAGTTAGACTAGCAGTTCGCCAAAAATGAACTAACCCGACGTTATCATGAGATCAAAAGCCACCTTTCATTAGCTCGATTCCCATCGAATTAGACTAGCAATTCGCCAAAAATGAACAAACCCGAAGTTATCACGAGATCGAAAACCACTATTCATTGGCTCGATTCCAATTGAGTTAGACTAGCAGTTCGCCAAAAATGAACTAACCCGACGTTATCATGAGATCAAAAGCCACCTTTCATTAGCTCGATTCCCATCGAATTAGACTAGCAATTCGCCAAAAATGAACAAACCCGAAGTTATCACGAGATCGAAAACCACTATTCATTGGCTCGATTCCAATTGAGTTAGACTAGCAGTTCGCCAAAAATGAACTAACCCGACGTTATCATGAGATCAAAAGCCACCTTTCATTAGCTCGATTCCCATCGAATTAGACTAGCAATTCGCCAAAAATGAACAAACCCGAAGTTATCACGAGATCGAAAACCACTATTCATTGGCTCGATTCCAATTGAGTTAGACTAGCAGTTCGCCAAAAATGAACTAACCCGACGTTATCATGAGATCAAAAGCCACCTTTCATTAGCTCGATTCCCATCGAATTAGACTAGCAATTCGCCAAAAAGGAAAAAAAACCTGAAGTTATAATGAAATCAAAATCCACTTTTCATCGGCTCCATTCCAATCGATTTAGACTAGCAATTTGCCAAAAACGAACAAACCCGAATTTATCATTTAATCAAAAACCACTTTTCATTGGCTCGATTCCAATCGAATTAGACTAGCAATTCGCCAAAAATGAACAAACCCGAAGTTATCACGAGATCGAAAACCACTTTTCATTGGCTCGATTCCAATCGAATTAGACTAGCAATTCACAGAAAATGATCAAACCCGAAGTTATCATGAAATCAAAAACCACTGTCCTTTGGCGTGATTCCAATCGTTCGCCAAAGACGAACAACTAGCAATTCGCCAAAAATGAACAAACCCGAATTTATCATTTAATCAAAAACCACTTTTCATTGGCTCGATTCCAATCGAATTAGACTTGCAATTCGCCAAAAAGAACAAACCCGGAGTTATCATGAGATCAAAACAACTATTCATTGGCTCGATTCCAATTGAGTTAGACTAGAGGTTCACCAAAAATGAACTAACCTGAAGTTATCACGAAATCAAAAGCCACTTTTCACTAGCTCGATTCCCATCGAATTAGACTAGCAATTCGCCAAAAATGAACAAACCCGAATTTATCATTTAATCAAAAACCACTTTTCATTGGTCCAATCAAATTAGACTGGCAATACGCAAAAAACGAACAAAACCGAAGTTATCATGAAATCAAAAACCACTTTTCGTTGACACGATTCCAATAGAATTAGACTAGCAATTCACCAAAAACGAACAAACTTGAAGTTATCATGAGATCAAAAACAACTATTCATTGGCTCGATTCCAATTGAGTTAGACTAGCAGTTCGCCAAAAATGTACTAACCCGACTTTATCATGAGATCAAAAGCCACTTTTCATTAGCTCGGTTCCCATCGAATTAGGCTAGTAATTCGCCAAAAACGAACAAACCCGAATTTATCATTTAATCAAAATCCACTTTTCATTGGCACGATTCCAATCGAATTAGACTTGCAATTCGCCAAAAACGAACAAACCCGGAGTTATCATGAGATCAAAACAACTATTCATTGGCTCGATTCCAATCGAATTATACTAGCAATTCGCCAACAAACGAAATAACCCGAAATTATCATGAAATCAAAAGCTACATTTCATTGGCTCGATTCCAATCGAGTTAGACTAACAATTTGCCAAAAATGAACTAACCCGAAGTTATCAGGAAATCAAAATCCACTTTTCATTGGCTCGATTCCAAATGAATTAGACTAGCTATTCGCCAAAAACGAACAAACATCAAAAACCACCTTTCATTTGCTCGGTTTCAATCCAGTTAGCCTAGCAATTCGCCCAAAACTAAAAAACCCGAAGTTATCATGAAATTAAAAATCACTTTACATTAGCTCCATTCCAATTGGGTTAGACTTGCAATTCGCCCAAAACGAACAAACCTAAGTTTTCATGAAATCAAAAACAACTTTTCAATGGCTCGATTCCAATGAATTAGACTATCAATTTGCCAAAAATGAACAAACCCGATGTTATCATGAAATAAAAAACCAATATTCATTGGCTCGATTCCAATCGAGTTAGACTAGTAATTCGCCAAAAACGAACAAACCCGAAGTTATCATGAAATCAGAAACCACTTTCCTTTTGCTCAATTCCAATCGAATTAGACTAGCAATTTGCCAAAAACGAACGAACCCGACGTTATCATGAGATCAAAAACCACTTTTCATTAGCTCGATTCCCATCGAATTAGACTAGTAATTCGCCAAAAAGGAACAAACCCGAATTAATCATTTAATCAAAATCCACTTTTCATTGGCACGATTCCAATCGAATTAGACTTGCAATTCGCCAAAAACGAACAAAACCAAAGTTATCACGAAATCAAAAACCACTTTTCATTGGCTCGATTCCAATCGAATTAGACTAGCAATTCGCCAAAAACGAACAAACCCGAAGTTATCACGAGATCAAAAACCACTATTCATTGGCTCGATTCCAATTGAGTTAGACTAGCAGTTCGCCAAAAAGGAACTAACTCGATGTTATCATGAGATCAAAAGCCACTTTTCATTAGCTCGATTCCAATCGAATTAGACTTGCAATTCGCCAAAAATGAACAAACCCGAATTTATCATTTAATTAAAAACCACTTTTCACTGGCACGATTCCAATCAAATCAGACGAGCAATTCGCCAAAAACGAACAAACCCGAATTTATCATGAGATCAAAGCAACTAATCATTGGCTCGATTCCAATTAAGTTAGACTAGCGGTTCGCCAAAAATGAACTAACCCGAAGTTATCATGAAATCAAAAACCACTTTTCATTTGCTCGATTCCAATCGAATTAGACTAGCAATTGGCCAATAAAAGAACAAACCCGAACTTATCATTTAATGAAAAGCCACTTTTCATTGGCACGATTCCAATCAAATTAGACCAGCAATTTACGAAAAACAAAAAAAATCGAAGTTATCATGAAATCAAAAACCCCTTTTCATTGGCTCGATTCCATATAATTAGACTAGCAAATCGCTAAAAACGAACAAACCTGAATTTATCACTTAATGAAAAACCACTTTTCATTAGCACGATTCCAATCAAATTAGACTAGCAATTCGCAAAAAATGAACAAAACCGAAGTTATCATGAAATCAAAAACCACTTTTCATTGACTCGATTCCAATCGAATTAGACTAGCAATTCACCAAAAATGAACCAACCCGAAGTTATCATGAGATCAAAAACTATTCATTGGCTCGATTCCAATTGAGTTAGATTAGCAGTTCGCCAAAAATGAACTAACCCGACGTTATCATGAGATCAAAAGCCACTTTTCATTAGCTCGATTCCCATCGAATTAGACTAGCAATTCGCCAAAAATGAACAAACCCGAATTTATCATTTAATCAAAAACCACTTTTCATTGGCTCGGTTCCAATCGAATTAGACTAGCAATTCGCCAAAAAGAACAAACACGGAGTTCTCATGAGATCAAAACAACTATTCATTGGCTCGATTCCAATTGAGTTAGACTAGAGGTTCACCAAAAATGAACTAACCTGAAGTTATCACGAAATCAAAAGCCACTTTTCATTAGCTCGATTCCCATCGAATTAGACTAGCAATTCGCCAAAAAATGAACAAACCCGAATTTATCATTTAATCAAAAACCAGTTTTCATTGGTCCAATCAAATTAGGCTGGCAATACGCAAAAAACGAACAAAACCGAAGTTATCATGAAATCAAAAACCACTTTTCGTTGACATGATTCCAATAGAATTAGACTAGCAATTCACCAAAAATGAACAAACTCGAAGTTATCATGAGATCAAAAATAACTATTCATTGGCTCAATTCCAATTGAGTTAGACTAGCAGTTCGCCAAAAATGTACTAACCCGACTTTATCATGAGATCAAAAGCCACTTTTCATTAGCTCGATTCCCATCGAATTAGACTAGCAATTCGCCAAAAATGAGCGACCCCGAATTTATAATTTAATCAAAAACAACTTTTCATTGGCACGATTCCAATCAAATTAGACTAGCGATTCGCCAAAAACGAACAAAATTGAAGTTATCATGAAATCAAAAATCACTTTTCATTGGCTCGATTCCAATCGAATTAGACTAGCAATTCGCCAAAAACGAACAAACCCGAAGTTATCATGAGATCAAAAACCACTATTCATTGGCTCGATTCCAATTGAGTTAGACTAGCAGTTCGCCAAAAATGAACTAACCCGAAGTTATCATGAAATCAAAAACTACTTTTCATTTGCTCGATTCCAATCGAATTAGACTTGCAATTTGCCAAAAATGAAAAAACCCGAATTTATCATTTAATTAAAAACCACTTTTCATTGGCACGATTCCAATCAAATTAGACTAGCAATTCACCAAAAACGAACAAAACCGAAGTTATAAAGAAATAAAAAACCAGTTTTCATTGGCTCGATTCCAATCGAATTGGACTTGCAATTCCCCAAAAGCGAACAAAACCGAAGTTATAATGAAATCAAAAACAACTTTTCATTGGCTCGATTCCCATCGAGTTAGACTAGCAATTCACCAAAAATAAACAATCACGAATTTATGACTTAATCATAAACCACTTTTCATGGGCACGATTCCAATCAAATTAGACTAGCAATTTGCCAAAAACGAACAAAATCGAATTTATCATGAAATCTAAAACCACTTTTCATTGACTCGATTCCAATCGAATTAGACTAGCAATTCACCAAAAAGGAACAAACTCGAAGTTATCATGAGATCAAAATCAACTATTCATTGGCCCGATTCCAATTGAGTTAGACTAGCAGTTCGCCAAAAATGAACTAACCCAACTTTATCATGAGACCAAAAGCCACTTTTCATTAGCTCGATTCCCATCGAATTAGACTAGCAATTCGCCAAAAATGAACAATCCCGAATTTATCATTTAATCAA
>NW_019264576.1:5592-12078 GCF_002742605.1 Olea europaea var. sylvestris | reverse complement strand
AATCAAAAACCACTTTTCATGGGCACGATTCCAATCAAATTAGACTAGCAATTCGCCAAAAACGAACAAAACCGAAGTTATCAAGAAATCTAAAACCACTTTTCATTGACTCAATTCCAATCGAATTAGACTAGCAATTCACCAAAAACGAACAAACTCGAAGTTATCATGAGATCGAAAACAACTATTCATTGGCTTAATTCCAATTGAGTTAGACTAGCAGTTCGCCAAAAATGAACTAACCCGATTTTATCATGAGATCAAAAGCCACTTTTCATTGGCTCGATTCCCATCGAGTTAGACTAGCAATTCACCAAAAATGAACAATCCCGAATTTATCATTTAATCAAAAACCACTTTTCAGGGGCAGGATTCCAATCAAATTAGATTAGCAATTCACCAAAAACGAACAAACCCGAAGTTATCATGAGATCAAAAACAAATATTCATTGGCTCGATTCCAATTGAGTTAGACTAGCAGTTCGCCAAAAATGAACTATCCCAACTTTATCATGAGATCAAAAGCCACTTTTCATTGGCTCGATCCCATCGAATTAGACTAACAATTCACAAAAAATGAACAATCTCGAATTTATCATTTAATCAAAAACCACTTTTCATTGGCACGATTCCAATCAAATTAGACTAGCAATTCGCCAAAAACGAACAAAACCGAAGTTATCAAGAAATCTAAAACCACTTTTCATTGACTCGATTCCAATCGAATAAGACTAGCTATTCACCAAAAACGAACAAACTCGAAGTTATCGAGAGATCAAAAATAACTATTCATTGGCTCGATTCCAATTTAGTTAGACTAGCAGTTCGCCGAAAATGAACTAACCCGACTTTATCATGAGATCAAAAGCCACTTTTCATTGGCTCGATTCCCATCGAGTTAGACTAGCAATTCACCAAAAATGAACAATCCCGAATTTATCATTTAATCAAAAACCACTTTTCAGGGGCAGGATTCCAATCAAATTAGACTAGTAATTCGCCAAAAACGAACAAAACCGAAGTTATCAAGAAATCTAAAACCACTTTTCATTGGCTCGATTCCCATCGAGTTAGACTAGCAATTCACCAAAAATGAACAATCCCGAATTTATCATTTAATCAAAAACCACTTTTCAGGGGCAGGATTCCAATCAAATTAGACTAGTAATTCGCCAAAAACGAACAAAACCGAAGTTATCAAGAAATCTAAAACCACTTTTCATTGGCTCGATTCCCATCGAGTTAGACTAGCAATTCACCAAAAATGAACAATCCCGAATTTATCATTTAATCAAAAACCACTTTTCATTGACTCGATTCCAATCGAATTAGACTAGCAATTCACCAAAAACGAACAAACTCGAAGTTATCATGAGATCAAAAACGACTATTCATTGGCTTGATTCCAATTGAGTTAGACTAGCAGTTCGCCAAAAATGAAATATCCCAATTTTATCATGAGATCAAAAGCCACTTTTCATTGGCTCGATTCCCATCGAGTTAGACTAGCAATTCACCAAAAACGAACAATCCCGAATTTATCATTTAATCAAAAACCTCTTTTCATGGGCACGATTCCAATCAAATTAGACTAGCAATTCGCCAAAAACGAACAAAACCGAAGTTATCATGAAATCTAAAACCACTTTTCATTGACTCGATTCCAATCGAATTAGACTAGCAATTCACCAAAAATGAACAAACTCGAAGTTATCATGAGATCAAAAACAACTATTCGTTGGCTCGATTCCAATTGAGTTAGACAAGCAGTTCGCCAAAAATGAACTAACCCGACTTTATCTTGAGATCAAAAGCCACTTTTCATTAGCTCGATTCCCATCGAATTAGACTTGCAATTCGCCAAAAATTAAGAACCCCGAATTTATCATTTAATCAAAAACCACTTTTCAGGGGCACGGTTCCAATCAAATTAGGCTAGCAATTCACCAAAAACGAATAAACCCGAAGTTATCATGAGATCAAAAATAACTATTCATTGGCTCGATTCCAACTGAGTAAGACTAGCAGTTCGCCAAAAATGAACTATCCCAACTTTATCATGAGATCAAAAGCCACTTTTCATTGGCTCGATTCCCATCGAATTAGACAAGCAATTCACCAAAAATGAACAATCCCGAATTTATCATTTAATCAAAAACCACTTTTCATGGGCACGATTCCAATCAAATTAGACTAGCAATTCGCCAAAAACGAACAAAACCGAAGTTATCATGAAATGTAAAACAACTTTTCATTGACTCGATTCCAATCGAATTTGACTAGCAATTCGCCAAAAATGAACAAACTCGAAGTTATCGAGAGATCAAAAATGACTATTCATTGGCTCTATTCCAATTGAGTTAGACTAGCAGTTCGCCAAAAATGAACTAACCCGACTTTATCATGAGATCAAAAGCCACTTTTCATCAGCTCGATTCCCATCGAATTATACTAGAAATTCGTCAAAAATGAAGAATCCCGAATTTATCATTTAATCAAAAACCACTTTTCAGGGGCAGGATTCCAATCAAATTAGACTAGCAATTCACCAAAAACGAACAAACCCGAAGTTATCATGAGATCAAAAACAGCTATTCATTGGCTCGATTCCAATTGAGTTAAACTAGCAGTTCGCCAAAAATGAACTATCCCAACTTTATCATGAGATCAAAAGCCACTTTTCATTGGCTCGATTCCCATCGAGTTAGACTAGCAATTCACCAAAAATAAACAATCCCGAATTTATAACTTAATCATAAACCACTTTTCATGGGCACAATTCCAATCAAATTAGACTAGCAATTTGCCAAAAACGAACAAAATCGAATTTATCATGAAATCTAAAACCACTTTTCATTGACTTGATTCCAATCGAATTAGACTAGCAATTCACCAAAAACGAACAAACTCAAAGTTATCATGAGATCAAAAACAACTATTCGTTGGCTCGATTCCAATTGAGTTAGACAAGCAGTTCGCCAAAAATGAACTAACCCGACTTTATCATGAGATCAAAAGCCACTTTTCATTAGCTCGATTCCCATCAAATTAGACTTGCAATTCGCCAAAAATGAAAAACCCCGAATTTATCATTTAATCAAAAACCACTTTTCAGGGGCACGGTTCCAATCAAATTAGACTAGCAATTCACCAAAAACGAACAAAGCCGAAGTTATCATGAAATCAAAAACCACTTTTCTTTTGCTCAATCCCAATCGAATTAGACTAGCAATTCGCCAAAAACGAACGAACCCGACGTTATCATGAGATCAAAAATCACTTTTCATTAGCTCGATTCCCATCGAATTAGACTAGCAATTCGCCAAAAACGAACGAACCCGACGTTATCATGAGATCAAAAATCACTTTTCATTAGCTCGATTCCCATCGAATTAGACTAGCAATTCGCCAAAAACGAACGAACCCGACGTTATCATGAGATCAAAAATCACTTTTCATTAGCTCGATTCCCATCGAATTAGACTAGCAATTCGCCAAAAACGAACGAACCCGACGTTATCATGAGATCAAAAATCACTTTTCATTAGCTCGATTCCCATCGAATTAGACTAGCAATTCGCCAAAAACGAACGAACCCGACGTTATCATGAGATCAAAAATCACTTTTCATTAGCTCGATTCCCATCGAATTAGACTAGCAATTCGCCAAAAACGAACAAAACCGAAGTTATCATGAAATCTAAAACCACTTTTCATTGACTCGATTCCAATCGAATTAGACTAGCAATTCGCCAAAAACGAACAAACCCGAAGTTATCATGAGATCAAAAACCACTATTCATTGGCTTGATTCCAATTGAGTTAGACTAGCAGCTCGCCAAAAATGAACTATCCCAACTTTATCATGAGATCGAAAGCCACTTTTCATTGGCTCGATTCCCATCGAATTAGACTAGCAATTAACCAAAAATGAACAATCCCGAATTTATCATTTAATCAAAAACCACTTTTCATGGGCCCGATTCCAATCAAATTAGACTAGCAATTCGCCAAAAACGAACAAAACCGAAGTTATCATGAAATGTAAAACAACTTTTCATTAACTCGATTCCAATCGAATTAGACTAGCAATTCACCAAAAATGAGCAAACTCGAAGTTATCGAGAGATCAAAAACGACTATTCATTGGCTCGATTCCAATTGAGTTAGACTAGCAGTTCGCCAAAAATGAACTAACCCGACTTTATCATGAGATCAAAAGCCACTTTTCATTGGCTCGATTCCCATCGAGTTAGACTAGCAATTCACCAAAAATGAACAATCCCGAATTTATCATTTAATCAAAAACCACTTTTCATGGGCACGATTCCAATCAAATTAGACTACCAATTCGCCAAAAATGAACAAAACCGACGTTATCATGAAATCAAAAATCAATTTTCATTGGCTCGATTCCAATCGATTTAGACTAGCAATTCGCTAAAAACGAACAAACCCGAAGTCATCACGAGATCAAAAACAGCTATTCATTGGCTCGATTCCAATTGAGTTAGACTAGCAGTTCGCCAAAAATGAACTAACCCGAAGTTATCATGAAATCAAAAATCACTTTTCATTTGCTCGATTCCATATAATTAGACTAGCAATTCGCTAAAAACGAACAAACCTGAATTTATCACTTAATGAAAAACCACTTTTCATTAGCACGATTCCAATCAAATTAGAATAGCAATTCGTAAAAAATGAACAAAATCGAAGTTATCATGAAATCAAAAACCACTTTTCATTGACTCGATTCCAATCAAATTAGACTAGCAATTCACCAAAAATGAACAAACCCGAAGTTATCATGAGATCAAAAACTATTCATTGGCTCGATTCCAATTGAGTTAGATTAGCAGTTCACCAAAAATGAACTAACCCGACGTTATCATGAGATCAAAAGCCACTTTTCATTAGCTCGATTCCCATCGAATTAGACTAGCAATTCGCCAAAAATGAACAAACCCGACTTTATCATTTAATCAAAAACCATTTTTCATTGGCTCGATTCCAATCGAATTAGACTAGCAATTCGCCAAAAAGAACAAACACGGAGTTATCATGAGATCAAAACAACTATTCATTGGCTCGATTCCAATTGAGTTAGACTAGAGGCTCATCAAAAATGAACTAACCTGAAGTTATCACGAAATCAAAAGCCACTTTTCATTAGCTCGATTCCCATCGAATTAGACTAGCAATTCGCCAAAAATGAACAAACCCGAATTTATCATTTAATCAAAAACCACTTTTCATTGGTCCAATCAAATTAGACTGGCAATACGCAAAAAACGAACAAAACCGAAGTTATCATGAGATCAAAAACCACTTTTCGTTGACACGATTCCAGTAGAATTAGACTAGCAATTCACCAAAAATGAACAAACTCGAAGTTATCATGAGATCAAAAATAACTATTCATTGGCTCGATTCCAGTTGAGTTAGACTAGCAGTTCGCCAAAAATGTACTAACCCGACTTTATCATGAGATCAAAAGCCACTTTTCATTAGCTCGATTCCCATCAAATTAGACTAGCAATTCGCCAAAAATGAGCGATCCCGAATTTATAATTTAATCAAAAACCACTTTTCATGGGCACGATTCCAATCAAATTAGACTAGCGATTCGCCAAAAACGAACAAAATCGAAGTTATCATTAAATACAAAATCACTTTTCTTTGGCTCGATTCTAATCGAATTAGACTAGCGATTCGCCAAAAACGAACAAACCGAAGTTATCATGAGATCAAAAACCACTATTCATTGGCTCGATTCCAATTGAGTTAGACTAGCAGTTCGCCAAAAATGAACTAACCCGAAGTTATCATGAAATCAAAAACTACTTTTCATTTGCTCGATTCCAATCGAATTAGACTTGCAATTTGCCAAAAATGAAAAAACCCGAATTTATCATTTAATTAAAAACCACTTTTCATTGGCAAGATTCCAATCAAATTTGAATAAAACCCGAATTTATCATTTAATTAAAAACCACTTTTCATTGGCAAGATTCCAATCAAATTTGAATAGCAATTCACCAAAAACGAAAAAAACCGAAGTTATAATGAAATAAAAAACCAATTTTCATTGGCTCGATTCCAATCGAATTAGACTTGCAATTCCCCAAAAGCGAACAAAATCGAAGTTATAATGAAATCAAAAACAACTTTTCATTGGCTCGATTCCCATCGAGTTAGACTAGCAATTCACCAAAAATGAACAATCCCGAATTTATGACTTAATCATAAACCACTTTTCATGGGCACGATTCCAATCAAATTAGACTAGCAATTTGCCAAAAACGAACAAAATCGAATTTATCATGAAATCTAAAACCACTTTTCATTGACTCGATTCCAATCGAATTAGACTAGCAATTCACCAAAAACGAACAAACTCGAAGTTATCATGAGATCAAAAACAACTATTCATTGGCCCGATTCCAATTGAGTTAGACTAGCAGTTCGCCAAAAATGAACTAA
>NW_019264576.1:2702-3021 GCF_002742605.1 Olea europaea var. sylvestris | reverse complement strand
AAAGCCACTTTTCATTGGCTCGATTCCCATCGAATTAGACTAGCAATTCACCAAAAATGAACAATCCCGAATTTATCATTTAATCAAAATTCACTTTTCATTGGCACGATTCCAATCGAATTAGACTTGCAATTCGCCAAAAATGAACAAACCCGAATTTATCATGAGATCAAAGCAACTATTCATTGGCCCGATTCCAATTAAGTTAGACTAGCGGTTCACCAAAAATGAACTAACCCGAAGTTATCATGAAATAAAAAACCACTTTTCATTTGCTCGATTCCAATCGAATTAGACTAGCAATTGGCCAAAAATGAAC
>NW_019264576.1:0-2544 GCF_002742605.1 Olea europaea var. sylvestris | reverse complement strand
GAACAAACCCGAAGTTATCATGAGATCAAAAATGACTATTCATTGGCTCGATTCCAATTGAGTTAGACTAGCAGTTCGCCAAAAATGAACTATCCCAACTTTATCATGAGATCAAAAGCCACTTTTCATTGGCTCGATTCCCATCGAGTTAGACTAGCAATTCAGCAAAAATGAACAATCCCGAATTTATCATTTAATCAAAAACCACTTTTCATGGGCACGATTCCAATCAAATTAGACTATCAATTCGCCAAAAATGAACAAAACCGAATTTATCATGAAATCTAAAACCACTTTTCATTGACTCGATTCCAATCGAATTAGACTAGCAATTCACCAAAAAAGAACAAACTCGAAGTTATCATGAGATCAAAAACAACTATTCATTGGCTCGATTCCAATTGAGTTAGAGTAGCAGTTCACCAAAAATGAACTAACCCGACTTTATCATGAGGTCACAAGCCACTTTTCATTAGCTCGATTCCCATCGAATTAGACTAGAAATTCGCCAAAAATGAACAATCCCGAATTTATCATTTAATCAAAAACAACTTTTCATTGGCACGATTCCAATCAAATTAGACTAGCAATTCGCCAAAAACGAACATAACCGAAGTTATCATGAAATCAAAAACCACTTTTCATTGGCTCGATTCCAATCGAATAAGACTAGCAATTCTCCAAAAACGAACAAACCCGAAGTTATCATGAGATCAAAAACCACTATTCATTGGCTCGATTCCAATTGAGTTAGACTAGCAGTTCGCCAAAAATGAACTATCCCAACTTTATCATGAGATCAAAAGCCACTTTTCATTGGCTCGATTCCCATCGAGTTAGGCTAGCAATTCACCAAAAATGAACAATCCCGAATTTATCATTTAATCAAAATTCACTTTTCATTGGCACGATTCCAATCGAATTAGACTTGCAATTTGCTAAAAATGAACAAACCCGAATTTATCATTTAATTAAAAACCACTTTTCATTGGCACCATTCCAATCAAATTAGACTAGCAATTCGCCAAGTTATAATGAAATTAAAAACCAGTTTTCATTGGCTCGATTCCAATCGAATTCGACTTGCAATTCGCCAAAAATGAACAAAACCGAAGTTATCATGAAATCAAAAAAACTTTTCATTGGCTCGATTCCAATCGAGTTAGACTAGCAATTCGCCAAAAATGAACTAACCCGAAGTTATAATTAAATCAAAATCCACTTTTCATTTGCTCGATTCCAAATGAATTAGACTAGCTATTCGCCAAAAATGAACAAACCTCAAAAACCACCTTTCATTTGCTCGGTTCCAATCCAATTAGACTAGCAATTCGGCTAAAACTAAAAAACCCGAAGTTATCATGAAATTAAAAATCACTTTTCATTAGCTTCATTCCAATTGGGTTAGACTTGCAATTCGCCCAAAACGAACAAACCTAAGTTTTCATGAAATCAAAAACAACTTTTCAATGGCTCGATTCCAATGAATTAGACTATCAATTTGCCAAAAATGAACAAACCCGATGTTATCATGAAATCAAAAATCACTATTCATTGGCTCGATTCCAATCGAGTTAGACTAGCAATTCGCCAAAAACGAACAAACCCGAAGTTATCATGAAATCAAAAACCACTTTTCTTTTGCTCAATTCAAATCGAATTAGACTAGCAATTCGCCAAAAACGAACGAACCCGACGTTATCATGAGATCAGAAACCACTTTTCATCAGCTCCATTCCCATTGAATTAGACTAGTAATTCGCCAAAATCGAACAAACCCGAATTTGTCATTTAATCAAAATCCACTTTTCATTGGCACGATTCAAATCGAATTAGATTTGTAATTCGCCAAAAACAAACAAAACCGAAGTTATCATGAAATCAAAAACCACTTTTCATTGGCTCGATTCCAATCGAATTAGACTAGCAATTCGCCAAAAACGAACAAACCCGAAGTTATCATGAGATCAAAAACTACTATTCATTGGCTCGATTCCAATTGAGTTAGACTAGCAGTTCGCCAAAAATGAACTATCCCAACTTTGTCATGAGATCGAAAGCCACTTTTCATTGGCTCGATTCCCATCGAATTAGACTAGCAATTCACCAAAAACGAACAATCCCAAATTTATCATTTAATCAAAAACCACTTTTCATGGGCCCGATTCCAATCAAATTAGACTAGCAATTCGCCAAAAACGAACAGAACCGAAGTTATCATGAAATGTAAAACAACTTTTCATTGACTCGATTCCAATCGAATTAGACTAGCAATTCACCAAAAATGAACAAACTCGAAGTTATCGAGAGATCAAAAACGACTATTCATTGGCTCAATTCCAATTGAGTTAGACTAGCAGTTCGCCAAAAATGAACTAACCCGACTTTATCATGAGATCAAAAGCCACATTTCATCAGCTCGATTCCCATCGAATTAGACTAGCAATTCGTCAAAAATGAAGAATCCCGAATTTATCATTTAACCAAAAACCACTTTTCAGGGGCAGGATTCCAATCAAATTAGACTAGCAATTCACCAAAAAC
>NW_019264575.1:34254-34578 GCF_002742605.1 Olea europaea var. sylvestris | reverse complement strand
TTTCTCGCCGAAGCGTTGGCGGGAAAAAGGGTCGACGCGTGGGGGGATGGTTAGAACTTCGTAAAGCAATGGAGGGAACGCAGAGCCCGAGGCGATTAGCAACTGGGGCGTTCGCATCGGTTGCGGCTAAGCTTTGTAAAGTTGGGGGAGAAGATCACCCGAGGCGACCCAGAAGTCCAATGATTTGGCAACTGTTGCGTGTTTTCAAGGTGACAGTTGGGTACCACGCCCATTCCCCTAGAAGGCTGCTGCGGCCAGTAATTATTATTGACGGCTGTTGGTAATCGAGGCGACGCGTTTCAATTTAGCGTGAAAGCCACAGCG
>NW_019264575.1:26820-27398 GCF_002742605.1 Olea europaea var. sylvestris | reverse complement strand
CGATCAGGGCGCCGGTTGGCATCCCGACACTCACTGGTGTCATGCCCATATAGTTGATGGAAAGTACAAAATCTTGCTCCTGATAAGGGCCTATTGGGCCTCTTCTTCTTCTTCTTGTTGTCAGTTCTTCCGGATGGTGCTGCCTCAGTGGATGCGCTATCATATGCCAATACCGGCACTGCGTTCAATGTGGCGGAAGCTAGGGCCTGTCCGGATGTGGGAGCTATGGTATGCCCTGCTTGGGTCCATTGCTGAGTAACAAGGTGAACTGCGGGGCCTCGACCTACCTGCCTCTGTGGGGAGGGAGTCCCTGCGCGGCACGGTTACGATGATCAATCATTTCTTCACTAATTATTTCCACCCTCATCATCTCCACCAGCTCGTCGTACGTGGAGGGATTCTTGCTGCGCACGTCCCTCCAAAACAAAGTGTTCATGTTGAGACCACCTTTCAGGGCCGAAAGGGCTTCCCTGTCAGTGACCTGTTCGCAGTAAGTAATCTCGTCTGTAAACCTGGCGAGATAGCTTTTCAGCGTCTCTCCAGGGGCCTGCCTCATATCTTGCAGGCGTTGGATCGGC
>NW_019264575.1:22425-25563 GCF_002742605.1 Olea europaea var. sylvestris | reverse complement strand
ACTACACAAATCAATCAGTCAATAAAGGGGGAGGAGAATATATAAACTTGTTATGGAGTGCTATCTATTGAGAGTTTCATTACCTTTGCCTCTGGCCAATCTTTGGGTATTTATAGGTGGTATGAACCGTGGGATGTGGAACACGTGTATACATCTGACGGTATGAAGCGTCTGCTCATAGGCGTCAATCAGCCGCGCTTATAGAGTGGGCGGACAGTTTGTTTCCCCCGAGTTGAATTGACATAAAGTTGATAAGTCACATCAAATAGCTTTATGGGGGACGTCAAATCAATTTAAACCTTATATGCAGAGCAAATCTTAAATTGGCAGCGAATCTTCTAACGGGGGTTCAAGCCACTTGAACCCGATCTCGGAGACGGGACACTTCGGCAGATCAGTGACAGGAATCGGTGTATCATTTTGGAGAGGCTTCGGGAGGTCGGAGTGGTCTATTTGATTTTACCGGCTTCGGAGTGGCGAGATGACACTTCGGTACTTCGGTACCGAGGCTCGTAAAATGAGGCGTAACAATTACTATTGCTACTCCTGCTTGAAATGGAGGCCGGTCGACTTCTATGCTTGATTCTAAGTTAAATAAGTTATGATTTTTGGGTAAAATGGTAGTAATACCAGACATCAATTGGTATCAAAGCCAAAAAGTCTTGTGTTTGAGGTCGATGTTGGATCAATTTTTTTATTTCGTCACCACCCTAAAATTCAAACAAGCCGTAGTTAAGGATAAGACGTCCTTTTGGGAGGTATACAATATAATTTGGGAATTAATAAGTTAATCATAATATTTAATTATAATTTCAAACAAACTCGGCCCCTACATGCATTAAAAATCTGATTGTTACGTTGATGTTTAAAAAAATGCAATTAAGGAGTTGAATTAATGTAGAAATTTGGATAAAGACCTAATCTAATTAAATAAGACTTAATTAAATCCTAATATATTCAGTTATAGGCATAATAACGCCCACTTATTTAACCCATTAAAATCGTCCCCCACTCCTCGTAGAGTTAGGGAAAAATTTTGAACAATATTATAAGTACAGATTTTTTCTACGGATTTTGAACAGGAAGATAATTGTTTTCTTATGATTTGCTGTTGTCAAAAACTGTTTTTCATAATAGCAAATCATAGGAAGATAACTGTTTTCTTGTACCAATTTTGTTAAAAGAATCAATACTTCTAGAGTTTTCCAAAAACTTTTGATTAGATAATGTAAGACGGAAGTTAAAAAAAAAAAAAAAAAAAAATTTGAAAAGAAAGAAAGCTGATAAAAGAATAAGTTAAAAAATAAGAGACATTCATCACATTTATAAAATTACTTTAATCTCTTATATTTCAACTTTAAAACCAATTAGTCATAAATAAATTAAATAGTTGTTAATACCTAAATGATCTATGAGAAGGAACATATCACTTCATATCATCTTATGCATACATTTGGCCATTTAATAAAAAAATAATACTTGAAATTAGAGGTGTCAAAATGGGTAGGTCGATCTGGACTGATCCGCATCCTACAAACCTAATTCAAGCATGTTGCGAATTTGAACTGGCCCATCTAAAAATATGGTCTCGACTCATACCAGCCTCCAAATCTTAGGATTAGACTAGCCCACGAACCGTCAATGGTATGGATGGACCAGTCTAAACCATCGTTTTTTCTTTTAACAAGATGAGTCATTTCCTAAGCCTAAACTGCATGGACCACTTTTTTCATCACTACTTGAAATACTTCTAATAGTCAAAAGTCTAAAAACTTTACGAGATTATCAGAAGGCCACAATTTTCACCTAACCTCGTTCAAACTGCAATATGACAAAATAATTACATACTTCAAGTCTAGTTAGGGGTGATAACTGGGTTGAGCAACTCGTCGACTCGTCTGCTCAACTTGCCTGAGTCCAAAGAAAATTTAAATTGAATTATCGCTCAAACGAGTGGCTCGTGGACCGTTGTCCGTTAAAGTGGTTTTTTTTTTAAACATTATTTCTAAAAATAAATTCAAAACTTTTAGCATCAAACATGTTTGAAGTTGTATAAATTTAATCAACTTTTTTGTTGAACATGTTTGTCTATTCTTTAAAAGTTATTTTTTTCAAAAAAGGATTACAAAATTCTACTTTTTGAATGGTGATTGTTTCCTTACATTTTAGAAGCTTGTTTTATTTTCTAGTCCTAGTGATAAATATGAAAAATTGGTCAATGTGAATTTGAAGCCATTTAAATTAAATTAAATCATCTTTTAGGACATATTATGTAAAAAAAAAAGTAGATTTATAAGTTATATTCGTAATCAGAAATGTATCAACAAAGATCTAACTGGTGAAGTAATTCCAAGACCAAATAAAAGAACTAACAAGTGGGGACAAAAAGACTTTTAAGTCCAACAGAAAGCACAAGCATTTTTAAGTTCAAGTCCAAAATGAAAGTGTTTCGCGCGGGTAGTTGCTAACAATTAAAAAGGGATCAGACGATTATGTAAGGAACAAATCTCTTGAGATAAAGTTCCAAAAATGGGTGTTTTATTGGCGATGACTTTACAATTGGAATTTAAACAAAATTCCTCCAAGGGGCGCAAGCACACAAGTACTAAAAAGAAATGTTTAAGTCTAAACTAAGAAATTGAAATTACATATTCTCTGTTTGAGAGTGTTTGATTTAGGGTTCTTTTGCTCTATGCGTTTTCTTTCTTTTATATTCCCTTGATGATCTCTTCGCGATCAACCGCTTAGAAACTGCTTAATTGTTTTATAACTGCCTACTTTCTTCATGGTGGCCAACTTATCGTGGAACTGCTGTCTCTAACTGCTGCTACTACTCTTTGTCGTTCAACCGTCTTCAACTGAACATTCTTGAATCGTGGAACGTGATAAGATTACTTAATAACTGCTTCGATAACTGCACTTTTGAATAACCATAACATTTTATGTTTGCTAAGATCCTGGGCGATTTGAAGGTTTGGGCAAGAATAGGGTCATAACCCTGGGCGACTGCAAGGCACTTCATTCGCTCAGATTTTGGGTGTCTTGCAAGTTTGGCGATGGTGTTACCGTATTCGTGGGCTTCCACTGCATTCATTAGTAACCCTATTTGGGTCTTTATCTTGAATTGCCCAGTTGAAC
>NW_019264575.1:0-4741 GCF_002742605.1 Olea europaea var. sylvestris | reverse complement strand
AAAAAAATATATATATATATAAATCAAGTCAAGTGTAAAGCTTGAAATGCTAGAAATCATGTAAAAATATTTATTCTCATATTTTAAAGGCAAACTCACTAATTAAACTTTCGTAATCAATATTTTCTAGAAAGTTTTACTCAATAGATATCAAAACTAATCCATTCAATAATTCTTGTAACATGATTGATCGCAAATAAGATTTTAATAACTTCAATTTTTAAGCACTTCTTTCAGCATATGCAACACTAATAGAAATTAAATCAATCTTGATTCTTCAAAAATCTATGTATCACCAATCAAACGAAAAAAAAGAGTCAAAGGCCAGTAAAAATTCAATGAATCAATTTCATTAGCAAGTTTCACTTCACAGTTAATTGATTTCACACATTAAATTAGTAATTATAAATTATGAACGGTGAATCCATTTTTAGAACATTGAAAAAATATTAAAAAGAAATTTATATTTTCTTGAATATTCAGAGAAATTATTGAAAAAAAAACATGTTAAGGAAATAAAAACCCACTTGTAAGTGTTCAACTTCTCCGGAGAAAAATTATGTCATGCTTCCTCAATCCTCAATCCCCATGTTCAAGTAAAGCGAATTCAAATTTTAACAAGTGTTTGCAAAGAGATTCAAATCAGTGAAATCACGGAACGATTGAAGAAAAGATAATAAAGAAAAGATAACAGGTAATTTAGCTTTTCAGCGAGAGTTTAATGAAAAATATGAATTGTCAATCGTCGCTCAAGGAAAAAGGGGAAAAATTTTTGGAGCCAGATTAAAGATGATTGGAGAAAAAGATGGTTGGTTTCTCTCTTCTCTGCCTCAATTATTTTTTAGGCAATTGAAAAAAATGGTTGGTTTCTTTGATTCTTTTCTTCAAAAAGACGATTGGAAAAGGTGGTTGCTCAATTTATTTTTCTTCTCCCAGTTTTCTGGCTATCCTGATTTCTTTTCGACTTTTTCCTTTTCCCTCACATTATTTAAGGTAGGAATACTATTTAAGAATATTATATTCAAGGAAATTATAATTAGTTAGTCATATTATTCTTAATTTTAATATCTTATGCATAATAATAAAAATTTTATATTGTAAATATTTAATCCTAAATAAATAGAAAACTATAACAAAAAATTTATTTGGTACCCCTACAATTTTGAGGCCCTGTGCGGTCGCTCAACTCGCACACCCTCAAGGCCACCTCTGATAATTGCAATACATAGAATACATTTGAGATACTCTTATTTCTTCCAATTCCAAAATCCAATATCATGTACATGAAAAAGACTGGTGAACTCATTCCCAGTAACTGTACTTTCACATTAATGTCAAACTGGTAATTATACTTTAATTTTATTTGATCGAGTAATTACATTTTAAAATTCTCTATATATGTTAACTATAAGCAAGTACGAGACAGATATAGTGGAACGCTCATCTGGATAAAATATTGACACATCAACTAACTAAATGCTAGTAGAAAGGTCTACTGATTATTCCTACTACTCATCGTTGTCATTACCGAAAACTGAGGTAACTGATACCTTTAGCTTCTTTGCAGCATTACTGGCAGAGCTCTCCTTCAAAAGAAAAGCAACACTTTACCATAGCAAAAAGAATAGTAAAGTCTGATGAAACAATAAACATTCAATCACAGAAGGTTGCCAAGCCAAGGGTGAAATAGGAATTGATGCAGAGTAACAGGCACTAGAAACAATCACAAAAATGATAAAATACATCTAGATAAAGCATTGGAGTTTTCAAGTGTTTCTACTTGCAGAACATTTTTTAATGTAGTAGAAATAATAGCATATCACTATATTGTGAAATCACTAATAAATCTCATGTTGAAGTATTCATATTTGCACCCGATATGACACACCGCGGGCTATAATCAATGACGGGGAAAAACACTTTTGCAATCGTCGATTTGAGCAGTTGTTGAATAAATATGGCGTCAAATACCGTGTAGCTACTCCATATCATCCACAGACCAATGGACAAGTTGAAGTTTCTAATCGGCAATTGAAAAGAATACTTGAGGTTACAATGAATTCATTTCGAAAGGACTAGTCTAAAAAGTTGGACGACGCTTTGTAGGCTTATAGGACAGCATTCAAGACATCAATAGGGATGTCTCCATATCGCCTAATTTTTGGGAAAGCGTGCTACCTGCTACTAGAGATAGAACATCGGGCATATTGGGCTATAAAACAGTTAAACATGAATTTGAAGGTCACCGGTGAAAATAGATTGTTGCAACTGAATGAATTAGATGAATTTCGGATGGAAGCATATGAAAACGCAAGGCTCTACAAAGAGCGAACCAAGAAGTGGCATGATATGCATATTCAGAGGTGAGAGTTTGAAGTGGGGCAGAAAGTGCTATGTACAACTCTAGACTCAAGCTCTTCCCGGGAAAATTAAGGACAAGGTGGTCGGGTCCCTATACAATCACTAAGGTGTTACCATACGGGGCTATAGAAGTCAGCCATAAAACTAAGAGTACTTTCACAGTTAACGGGCAAAGGCTGAAATACTACTGGGGCGATGACTTCTCTAAGCAGAAGTCCACCGTTCAAGTCGGGACACCAAAATGAAGTAGCTACGGGAAAGTCGAGCTAAAGACTATAAATTAGCGCTGGGTGGGAAGCAACTCACTGTATCCTTTTCATTACTTTTAATTTTTGCATTAGCTTAGGAAATTTAGATTTTCACGTTTGATTTTTTTATGTTTAGGTCATCGATCATCCATGCATGTCAATCGAGTCTAAGCACTACCCACATGGGTCCCTATTAATCAAGCACAAGTTAGGAATGATTGATTTAGTGTTTAGGTGATTGGATGTGAACATCACGCATTTTGAGGTAAAAAGTGTGTTTTTCAAAGTATTTCGGGGATCAAAGGGTGACTTCAATTTTAAAAAGTGATTTTGGAACTAAGTTAATGACCGACACGTGCCCCATATGGTCTAATGTGTTTTGATAATTTTTGGGGGACGATAAAAGGCTGGTTCGAAGTCTCAAGTTGAAAACCAAGAATCTGGGGAAAATTCTGGTCAATGTCAAATTTTGGGGAATCAATTGTGTTCTTAAAAATTTTCCACGTGCATTTAGTTTTTTTTAAAAAGCCTGATTATGTCTATACGGTCGCATAGACTCAATAAGGGAAATTAAGGGGCCGGATTATTTGTTCTATGCGACCGCATAGAGTTATACTATGTGGTCATACAGAAGAGGCCAGTTATGGGTTTTAACCCGTAACTTGGTCTCTCAACTCTCATTCTTCTATAAATTATACACGAACCCTAGACTCAAAATTCTCCCTATTTCACGTCCAAATTCAAGCCAAGTCACATTAGATTATCCTAATTGCTCACAACAATAATCAAGCACTTGGGAACAACCACAAAAACACAACACTAACAATAGTCAAAGGTATGAATTTCATCCTCTTTCATGTCTTTATGCTCGGTGTGAGGTTATTTTCAATCTGTTTTTGTAAATTGAGGAGAATGGGCTTAGGTAGATGTTGGTTTTACGAATTTGATTGTGTTTTGTGCTCTATGGATTAATTTCATTCATCAATTTCTTCAATTCCTATGACTTCCGGATTGTGCACACCATATGTTCGATAAAATGCCTAAGTTAAAACTTTATTGCATTCTTGTGAATCTAGCATGACATGTGATTGATGATTAAATTGGATTACCTATTTGTGATGAATTACCATAGAATTTGAATTGGAAAACACCAACACCCAACATCAACACACAAGGCACATCATGGCTAGGTTACGGCACCCTTCGTCACACATTTTGCACCTTAAATTACCTTACCAAACGACCTCCGATTGCCCTGAAATTTGAATATGTGGTGGAACAATATGAAAGCTTTCATATGCCCGAAGGTTGCTCGGGAAATTTCGAATTTTCTCAATGATGCCTATGCGTGAAAGTCCTTAGATAGTCATAGGTTCTATTATTCAATTTGCTTGTTTTTGGGCTAAGTCTTGTTGGTACATTCTTATCTTGACACGATATCCCTATATTGGGACATATTCCATACATATTCCATACCAACTTCATATACATGCATTTTGAAGCAAGTTTGGGGGATTTGGACAATATATGCCTCGTTTTCCTTATTCCATGCCTTGAGTGTCAACATGAAACCTAATGAATGTTACTTCCAAAACGAATCTCGAAAAGGAGAGAAAAAGTTGGCTTATCTTCCGGAACAGCCCGTACTTGAGTTCTTGAAGGGGGGATACAAAGATTTCTGAATTCCGGGATAGTATCCTGTTATGAAAACATTATGAGTTGGTGGATAGTAACACCATAGCGGGCTGTTAAATTAGAGGATTTTCCAAGTTTTGAGTTGATCACTTTGGTAGATAACTGTGGGTGGGCAAAGGTAATAGAGCAGCCATATCGGATCTATGAATCATTGGTGGGTGAATTTTACACAAATTTCAATGCAGAGGTCAACATACCAGGGTCCAACCACTTGCACCGGACATGGATCAGGGGACAGTGGATTATGTTCTCACCAGAGGTTATTCAGGACTATTATCAGCTCACGTGGGACAACATAACCCCCATCCCAGGTGATTTCAATTGGAATGAAGTGGCAGAGATCCTATTGGGGCGACAAAATGCATAGCCACTCCCCACCACTGAATGGCACCAGATTGAGCTGACACCGTCTATAGCCATCTTGTGGTTGTTTATGT
>NW_019264574.1:0-12155 GCF_002742605.1 Olea europaea var. sylvestris | reverse complement strand
TCGCCCCGAATGGAATTTCGTCATTTTTCGTGACGGTGTCGGAATCGGCTAAATTTTGACTGATGGATGGGAAACAAAAATCGTGCCGGGGGCAATTTCGTCATTTTTCGTTACGGTGTCGAAATCGGATAAAATTTGACTGATTGATGGGAAACTAAAATCGCGCAAGGGCAATTTCGTCATTTTTAGCAACGGAGTCGGAATGGGTTAAAATTTAACTAATTGATGGGAAACAAAAATCGCGCCGGGGGCAATTTCGTCATTTTTTGCGACAGTGTCGGAACGGGCTCAAATTTGACTGATTGATCGGAAACAAAAATCGTGCTAGGGGCAATTTCGTCGTTTTTCGCGACGGTGTCGGAATCGGCTAAAATTTGACTGATTGATGGGAAACAAAAATCGCGCCGGGGTCAATTTCGTCATTTTTCAAGACGGTGTCGAAATCGGATAAAATTTTACTGATTGATGGGAAACAAAAATCGCGCCGGGGGCAATTTCGTCATTTTTTCCGACAGTGTCGGAATGGGCTCAAATTTGACAGATTGATCGGAAACAAAAATCGGGCCGGAGGCAATTTCGTCATTTTTCGAGACGGTGTCGGAATCGGCTCAAATTTGACAGATTAATCGGAAACAAAAATCTTGCCAGGGGCAATTTCGTAATTTTTCGCGACGGTGTCGAAATCGGCTAAAATTTTACTGATTGATGGGAAACAAAAATCGCGCATGAGCAATTTCGTCATTTTTCGCGACGGTGCCGGAATGGGCTCAAATTTGACTGATTGATCCGAAACAAAAATCGCGCCGTGGATAATTACGTCATTTTTCGCAACGGTGTTGGAATGAGCAAAAATTTGACAGATTGATCGAAAACAAAAATCACGCCGGGGGCAATTTCGTCATTTTTCGCGACGGTGTCGGAATCGACTAAAATTTGACTGATTGACGGGAAACAAAAATCACGCAGGGGCGATTTCGTCATTTTTCGCGACGGTGTTGGAATGTGGAAATAATTGACAGATTAAACGGAAACAAAATCGCGCCGGGGGCAATTTCGTCATTTTTCGCGACGGTGTCGGAATCGACTAAAATTTGACAGATTGATCGGAAACAAAAATCGCGCCGGGGGCAATTTCGTCATTTTTCGCGACGGTGTCGGAATCGACTAAAATTTGACAGATTGATCGGAAACAAAAATCGCGCCGGAGGCAATTTCGTCATTTTTCGAGACGGTGTCGGAATCGGCTAAAATTTGATAGATTAATCGGAAACAAAAAACGCGCCAGGGGCAATTTCGTAATTTTTCGCGACGGTGTCGAAATCGGCTAAAATTTTACTGATTGATGGGAAACAAAAATCGCGCATGAGCAATTTCGTCATTTTTCGCGACGGTGCTGGAATGGGCTCAAATTTGACTGATTGATCAGAAACCAAAATCGCGCCGTGGGTAATTACGTCATTTTTCGCAACGGTGTTGGAATGAGCAAAAAATTGACAGATTGATCGAAAACAAAAATCACGCCGGGGGCAATTTCGTCATTTTTCGCGACGGTGTCGGAATCGACTAAAATTTGACTGATTGACGGGAAACAAAAATCACGCAGGGGCGATTTCGTCATTTTTCGCGACGGTGTTGGAATGTGCAAATATTTGACAGATTAAACGGAAACAAAATCGCGCCGGGGGCAATTTCGTCATTTTTCGCGACGGTGTCGGAATCGACTAAAATTTGACTGATTGACGGGAAACAAAAATCGCGCAGGGGGCGCTTTCATCATTTTTCGCGACGGTGTTGGAATGAGCAAAAATTTGACAGATTGATCGGAAAAAAAAATCGCGCCGAGGGCAATTTCGTCACTTTTCGCGACGGGGTCGAAATCCGCTAAAATTTGAACGATTGATGGGAAACAAAAATCGCGCCGGGGGCAATTTCTTTCGCGACGGTGTTGGAATGTGCAAAAATTTGACAGATTGATCGGAAACAAATCGCGCCGGGGGCAATTTCGTCATTTTTCGCGACTGTGTGGGAGTGGGCAAAATTTTGATAGATTGATGGGAAACAAAAATCGCGCCGGGGGCAATTTCGTCATTTTTTGCTTCAGTGTCGGAATGGGCTCAAATTTGACAGATTGATCGGAAACAAAAATCGCGCCGGGGGCAATTTCGTCATTTTTCGCGACAATGTCGAAATCAGCTAAAATTTGACTGATTGATGGGAAACAAAAATCTCACATGGGCAATTTCGTCATTTTTCGTGACGGTGTCGGAATCGGCTAAAATTTGACTGATTGATGGGAAACAAAAATTGCGCCTGGGGCAATTTCGTCATTTTTCGCGACGGTGTCGGAATCGGCTAAAATTTGACTGATTGATGGGAAACAAAAATCGCGCAGGGGCCAATTTCGCAATTTTTCGCGACGGTGTCGAAATTGGCTTAAATTTGACAAATTGATCGGCAACAAAAATCGCGCCGGGGGTAATTTCTTCATTTTTCGCGACGGTGTCGAAATCGGCTAAAATTTGACTGATTGATGGGAAACAAAAATCGCGCAGTGGCAATTTCGTCATTTTTTGTGACGGTGTCGGAATCGGATAAAGTTTGACTGATTGATGGAAACAAAAAATGCGCCGGGGGCAATTTCATCATTTTTCGCGACCGTGTCGGAATCTGCTAAAATTTGACTGATTGATGGGAAACAAAAATCGCGCCGGGGGCGATTTCGTAATTTTTCACGACAGTGTCGAAATTAGCTCAAATTTGACAGATTGATCGGAATCAAAATTCGCGTCGGGCGTAATTTCGTCGTTTTTCGCGACGGTGTCGGAATGGGCTCAAATTTGACTAATTGATCGGAAACAAAAATCTCGCAAGGGGCAATTTCGTCGTTTTTTGCGACGGTGTCGGAATCGGCTAAAATTTGACTGATTGATGGGAAACAAAAATCGCGCCGGGGACAATTTCGTCATTTCTCGCGCCGGAGTCTTAATCGGCTACAAGTTGACTAATTGATGGGAAACAAAAATCGCGCCGTGGGCAATTTCGTCATTTTTTTGCGACAGTTTCGGAATGGGCTCAAATTTGACAGATTGATCGGAAACAAAAATTGAGCCGGGGGCAATTTCGTCATTTTTCGAGACGGTGTCGGAATTGGCTAAAATTTGACAGATTAAACGGAAACAAAAATCGCGCCGGGGGCAATTTCGTCATTTTTCGCGACGGTGCCGGAATCGGCTAAAATTTGACTGATTGATCGGAAAAAAATCGCGCCAGGGGCGATTTCGTAATTTTTCGCGACGGTGTCGAAATTGGCTCAAATTTGACAGATTGATCGGAAACAAAAATTGCGTCGGGCGCAATTTCGTCGTTTTCCGTGACGGTGTCGGAATCGGCTAAAATTTGACTGATTGATAGGAAAAAAAATCGCGCCGGGGGCAATTTCGTCATTTTTCGCGACGGTGTCGAAATCGGCTAAAATTTGACTGATTGATGGGAAACAAAAATCGCGCCGGGGGCAATTTCGTCATTTTTCGCGACGGAGTCGGAATCTGCTAAAATTTGACTAATTGATGGGAAACAAAAATCGCGCCGTGGGCAATTTCGTCATTTTTTGCGACAGTTTCGGAATGGGCTCAAATTTGACAGATTGATCGGAAACAAAAATCGAGCCGGGGGCAATTTCGTCATTTTTCGAGACGGTGTCGGAATCGGCCAAAATTTGACAGATTAATCGGAAACAAAAATCGAGCCGCGGGCAATTTCGTCATTTTTCGAGACGGCGTCGGAATAAGCTAAAATTTGACTGATTGATGGGAAACAAAAATTGCGTAGGGGCGATTTCGTCATTTTTCCTGACGGTGTCGGAATCGGCTAAAATTTGACTGATTGATGGGAAACTAAAATCGCGCAGGGGCCATTTCATCATTTTTCGCGACGGCGTCGGAATCGGCTAAAATTTGACAGATTGATGGGAAAACAAAAATCGCGCCGTGGGCGGTTTCGTCATTTTTCGCGACGGTGTCGAAATGGGCTCAAATTTGATTGATGGATGGGAAAGAAAAATCGCGCAGGGGCGATTTTGTCATTTTTCGTGACGGTGTCGTAATCGGCTAAAATTTGACTGATTGATGGGAAACTAAAATCGCGCAGGGGCAATTTCGTCATTTTTCGTGACGGTGTCGAAAACGTCAAAAATTTGACTTTTTGATGGGAAACAAAAATCGCACCGGGGGCGATTTCGCAATTTTTCGCGACGGTGTCGAAATTGGCTCAAATTTGACAGATTGATCAGCAACAAAAATCGCGCCGGGGGTAATTTCGTCATTTTTCGCGACGGTGTCGAAATCGGCAAGAATTTGAGTGATTGATGGAAACAAAAATTGCGCCGGGGCCAATTTCGTCATTTTTCGCGACGGTGTCGGAATCGGCTAAAATTTGACTGATTTATGGGAAACAAAAATCGCGTCGGGGGCGATTTCGTAATTTTTCACGACGGTGTCGAAATGGGCTCAAATTTGACAGATTGATCGGAAACAAAAATCGCGTCGGGCGCAATTTTTCACGACGGAGTCGAAATGGGCTCAAATTTGACAGATAGATGGGAATCAAAAATCGCGTCTGGCGTAATTTTTCACGACGGTGTCGAAATGGGGTCAAATTTGACAAATTGATCGGAAACAAAAATCGCATCGGGCGCAAATTCGTCATTTTTCAAAACGGTGTCGGAACCGGCTAAAATTTGACAGATTAATCGGAAATAAAAATCGCGCCGAGGGCAATTTCGTCGTTTTTCTCGACGGTGTCGGAATGGGCTCAAATTTGACTGATTGATCGGAAACAAAAATCGCCCCAGGGGCAATTTCGTCGTTTTTCGCGACGATGTTGGAATCGGCTAAAATTTGACTGATTGATGGGAAACAAAAATTGCGCCGGGTGCGATTTCATAATTTTTCGCGACGGTGTTGAGATTGGCTCAAATTTGAAAGATTGATCGGAAACAAAAATCGCGCCGGGGGCAATTTCGTCATTTTTCCCGTCGGTGTTGGAATCGGCTAAAATTTGACTGATTGATGGGAAACAAAAATCGCGCCGGGGGCGATTTCGTCATTTTTTGCGACTATGTCGAAATGGGCTCAAATTTGACTGATTGATCGGAAAAAAATTCGAGCCGGGGGCAATTTCCTCATTCTTCGCGACGGTGTCGGAATCGGCTAAAATTTGATTGATTGATGGGAAACAAAAATTGCGCCGGGGGCAATTTCGTCATTTTTCGCGATGGTGTCGGAATCGGCTGAAATTTGACTGATTGATGGGAAACAAAAATCGCGCAGGGGGCGATTTCGTAATTTTTCGCGACGGTGTCGAAATTGGCTCAAATTTGACATATTGATCGGAAACAAAAATCGCGCGGGGGGCAATTTCGTCATTTTTCGCGACGGTGTGAGAATTGGCTAAAATTTGACTGATTGATGGGAAACAAAAATCGCGCCGGGTCGATTTCGTAATTTTTCGCGACGGTGTCGAAATTGGCTCAAATTTGACAGATTGATCGGAAACAAAAATCGCGTCGGGCGCAATTTCGTCATTTTTCACCACGGTGTCGGAATCGGCTAAAATTTGACAGATTAATCGGAAATAAAAATCGCGCCAAGGGCAATTTCGTCGTTTTTCGCGACGGTGTCGGAATGGGCTCAAATTTGACTGATTGATCGGAAATAAAAATCGCGCCAAGGGCAATTTCGTCGTTTTTCGCGACGTTGTCGGAATCGGCTAAAATTTGACTGATTGATGGGAAACAAAAATCGCGTCGGGGGCAATTTCGGAATTTTTTACGACAGTGTGGAAATCGGCTAAAATTTGACTGATGGATGGGAAACAAAAATCGCGCAGGGGCGATTTCGTCATTTATCGTGACACTGTCGAAATCGGCTAAAATTTGACTGATTGATGGGAAACAAAAATCGCGACGTGGGCAATTTCGTCATTTTTCGCGACGGTGTCGAAATCGTCTAAAATTTGACTGATTGATGGGAAACAAAAATCGCGCCGGGGGCAATTTCGCCATTTTTCGCGTCGGTGTTAGAATCGTCTAAAATTTGACTGATTGATGGGAAACAAAAATCGCGCCGGGGGCAATTTCGCCATTTTTCGCGTCGGTGTTAGAATCGTCTAAAATTTGACTGATTGATGGGAAACTAAAATCGCGCAGGGGCGATTTCGTCATTTTCGAGACGGTATCGAAATCGGCTAAAATTTGACTGATTGATGGGAAATAAAACTAACGCCGGGGGCAATTTCGTCATTTTCGCGACGGTGTCGGAATCGGCTAAAATTTGACTGATTGATGGGAAACAAAAATCACGCGTGGGGGCAATTTCGTCATTTTTCGCGACGGTGTGGAAATCGGCTAAAATTTGACTGATGGATGGGAAACAAAAATCGCGCAGGGGCGATTTCGTCATTTTTCGTGACGGTGTCGGAATCGGCTCAAATTTGACTGATTGATGGGAAACAAAAATCGCGACGTGGGCAATTTCGTCATTTTTCGCGACGGTGTCGAAATCGGCTAAAATTTGACTGACTGATGGGAAACTAAAATCGCGCAGGGGCAATTTCGTCATTCTTCGTGACGGTGTCGAAATCGGATAAAATTTGACTGATTGATGGGAAACAAAAATCGCGTCGGGGGCGATTTCGCAATTTTTCGCGACGGTGTCGAAATTGGCTCAAATTTGACAGACTGATCGGCAACAAAAATCGCGCCGAGGGTAATTTCGTCATTTTTCGCGACGGTGTCGAAATCGGCTAAAATTTGACTGATTGATGGGATACAAAAATCGCGCAGGGGCAATTTCGTCATTTTTCGTGACGGTGTCGGAATTGGCTAAAATTTGACAGATTAATCGGAAATAAAAATCGCGCTGAGGGCAATTTCGCCATTTTTCGCGTCGATGTCGGAATCGGCTAAAATTTGACTGATTGATGGGAAACAAAAATCGCTCCGGGGGCGATTTCGTCATTTTTCGCGATGATGTCGAAATGGGCTAAAATTTAACCGATTGATCGGAAAAAAATTCGAGCAGGGGGCAATTTCCTCATTTTTCGCGACGGTGTCGAAATCCGCTAAAATTTGAATGATTGATGGGAAACAAAAATCGCGCCGGGGGCAATTTCGTCATTTTTCGCGACGGAGTCGGAATCGGCTAAAATTTGACTAATTGATGTGAAACAAAAATCGCGCCGGGGGCAATTTTGTCATTTTTTACGACAGTGTCGGAATGGGCTCAAATTTGACAGATTGATCGGAAACAAAAATCGCGACGGGAGCAATTTCGTCATTTTTCGCGACAGTGTCGAAATCGGCTAAAATTTGACTGATTGATGGGAAACAAAAATCTCGCATGGGCAATTTCGTCATTTTTCATGACGGTGTCGAAATAGGATAAAATTTGACTGATTGATGGGAAACAAAAATCGCGCCGGGGCAATTTCGTCATTTTTCACGACGGTGTGGAAATCGGCTAAAATTTGACTGATGGATGGGAAACAAAAATCGCGCGGGGGGCAATTTCGTCATTTTTCGCGACGGTGTCGGAATCGGCTAAAATTTGACTGATTGATGGGAAACAAAAATCACGCCGATGGCAATTTCATCATTTTTCGCGACGGTGTCGGAATCTGCTAAAATTTGACTAATTGATGGGAAACAAAAATCGCGCCGGGGGCTATTTTTTCATCTTTCGCGACGGAGTCGAAATCGGCTAAAATTTGACTGATTGATGGGAAACTAAAATCGCGCATGGGCAATTTCGTCATTTTTCGTGACGGTGTCGAAATCGTCAAAAATTTGACTGATTGATGGGAAACAAAAATCGCACCAGGGGTGATTTCGCAATTTTTCGTGACGTTGTCGAAATTGGCTCAAATTTGACAGATTGATCGGAAACAAAAATCGCGCCGTGGGCAATTTCGTCATTTTTCGCGACTGTGACGAAATCGGCTAAAATTTAGCTGATTGATGGGAAACAAAAATCACTCAGGGGCAATTTCGTCATTTTTCGTGACGGTTTCGGAATCGGCTAAAATTTGACTGATTGATGGGAAACAAAAATCGCGCCGGGGGCAATTTCGTCATTTTTCGCGACGGTGTCGAAATCGTCTAAAATTTGACTGATTGAGTGGAAACAAAAATCGCGCGGGGGGCGATTTCGTCATTTTTCGCGACGATGTCGTAATGGTCTCAAATTTGACCGATTGATCGGAAAAAAATTCGAGCCGAGGGCAATTTCCTCATTTTTCGCGACGGTGTCGAAATCGGCTAAAATTTGAATGATTGATGGGAAACAAAAATCGTGCCGGGGCAATTTCGTCATTTTTCGCTACGGAGTCGGAATCGGCTAAAATTTGACTAATTGATGGGAAACAAAAATCGCGCTGGGGGCAATTTCGTCATTTTTTGCGACAGTATCGGAATGGGCTCAAATTTGACAGATTGATCGGAAACAAAAATTGCGCCGGGGGCAATTTCGTCATTTTTCGCGACAGTCTCGAAATCGGCTAAAATTTGACTGATTGATGGGAAACAAAAATCTCGCATGGGCAATTTCGTCATTTTTCGTGACGGTGTCGAAATCGGCTAAAATTTGACTGATTGATGGGAAACAAAAATCGCGCCGAGGGCAATTTCGTCATTTTTCGCGACGGTGTGGAAATCGGCTAAAATTTGAATGATGGATGGGAAACTAAAATCGCGCAGGGGCGATTTCGTCATTTTTCGTGACACTGTCGGAATCGGCTATAATTTGACTGATTGATGGGAAACAAAAATCGCGCCGGGGGCAATTTCGTCATTTTTCGCGACGGTGTCGAAATCGGCTAAAATTTGACTGATTGATCGGAAACAAAAATCGTGACGGTGTCGGAATCGACTAAAATTTGACTGATTGATGGGAAACAAAAATCGCGCCGGGGGCAATTTCGTCATTTTTCGCGACGGTGTGGAAATCGGCTAAAGTTTGACTGATGGATGGGAAACAAAAATCGCGCTGGGGCTATTTCGTCATTTTTCTTGACACTGTCGGAATCGGCTAAAATTTGACTGATTGATGGGAAACAAAAATCACGCCGGGGGCAATTTCGTCATTTTCGCTACGGTGTCAGAATCGACAAAAATTTGACTGATTGATGGGAAACAAAAATCGCGCCGAGGGCCATTTCGTCATTTTCGCGACGGTGTCGAAATTGGATAAAATTTGACTGATTGATGGGAAACTAAAATCGCCCATGGGCGATTTCGTCATTTTTCGAGACGGTGTCGGAATCGGCTAAAATTTGACTGATTGATGGGAAATAAAACTCACGCCGGCGGCAATTTCGTCATTTTCGCGACGGTGTCGGAATCGGCTAAAATTTGACTGATTGATGGGAAACAAAAATCGCACGCGGGGGCAATTTTCTTCATTTTTCGCGACGGTGTGGAAATCGGCTAAAATTTGACTAATGGATAGGAAACAAAAATCGCGCCGGGGCGATTTTGTCATTTTTCGTGACGGTGTCGGAATCGGCTAAAATTTGACTGATTGATGGGAAACAAAAATCGCGCCGGGGGCAATTTCATCATTTTTCGCGACGGTGTCGAAATCGGCTAAAATTTGACTGATTGATGGGAAACTAAAATCGCGCAGGGGCAATTTCGTCAATTTTCGTGACGGTGTCGAAATCGGCAAAAATTTGACTGATTGATGGGAAACAAAAATCGCGCCGGGGCGATTTCGCAATTTTTTGCGATGGTGTCGGAATTGGCTCAAATTTGACAGATTGATCGGCAACAAAAATTGCGCCGGGGGTAATTTCGTTATTTTTCGCGACGGTGTCAAAATCGGCTAAAATTTGACTTATTGATGGGAAACAAAAATCGTGCAGGGGCAATTTCGTCAGTTTTTGGTGGCGGTGTCGGAATCGGCTAAAGTTTGACTGATTGATGGAAACAAAAAATGCGCTGGGGGCAATTTCGTCATTTTTCGCGACGGTGTCGGAATCGGCTAAAATTTGACTGATTGATGCGAAACAAAAATCGCACCGGGGTAATTTCGTCATTTTTCGTGACGGGGTCGGAATCGGCTAAAATTTGACTGATTGATTGGAAACAAAAATCGCGCAGGGGGCAATTTCGCGACGGTGTCGAAATCAGCTAAAATTTGAATGATTGATGGGATACAAAAATCGCGCCGGGGGCGATTTCGTCATTTTTCAAGACGGAGTCGGAATCGGCTAAAATTTGACAAATTGATGGGAAACAAAAATTGCGCCGGGGGCAATTTCGTCATTTTTCGCGACGGTGTCGGAATCGGCTAAAATTAGACTGATTGATTAGAAACAAAAATCGCGCGGGGGCAATTTCGTCATTTTTCAAGACGGAGTCGGAATCGGCTAAAATTTGACAAATTGATGGGAAACAAAAATTGCGCCGGGTGCAATTTCGTCATTTTTCGCGACCGTGTCGAAATCGGCTAAAATTCGACTGATTGACGGAAAACAAAAATCGCGCAGGGGGCGATTTCGTCATTTTTCGCGACGGTGTTGGAATGAGCAAAAATTTGACAGGTTGATCGGAAACAAAAATCGCGCCGGGGGTAATTTCGTCATTTTTCGCGATAGTGTCGAAATCGGCTAAAATTTGACTGATTGATGGGAAACAAAAATCGCGCAGGGGTAATTTCGTCATTTTTTGTGACGGTGTCGGAATCGGCTAAAATTTGACTGATTGATGGGAAACAAAAATCGCGCCGGGGGCAATTTCTTCATTTTTCGCGACGGTGTCGAAATCGGCTAAAATTTGACTGATTGATGGGAAACTAAAATCGCGCAGGGGCAATTTCATCAATTTTCGTGATGGTGTCGAAATCGGCAAAAATTTGACTGATTGATGGGAAACAAAAATCGCGCCGGGGGCGAATTCGCAATTTTTTGCGATGGTGTCGGAATTGGCTCAAATTTGACAGATTGATCGGCAACAAAAATTGCGCCGGGGGTAATTTCTTTGTTTTTCGCGACGGTGTCGAAATCGGCTAAAATTTGACTTATTGATGGGAAACAAAAATCGTGCAGGGGCAATTTCTTCATTTTTTGTGACGGTGTCGGAATCGGCTAAAGTTTGACTGATTGATGGAAACAAAAAATGCGCTGGGGGCAATTTCGTAATTTTTCGCGACGGTGTCGGAATCGGCTAAAGTTTGACTGATTGATGCGAAACAAAAATCGCACCGGGGTAATTTCGTCATTTTTCGTGACGGTGTCGGAATCGGCTAAAATTTGACTGATTGATTGGAAACAAAAATCGCGCAGGGGTCAATTTCGCGACGGTGTCGAAATCAGCTAAAATTTGAATGATTGATGGGATGCAAAAATCGCGCCGGGGGCGATTTCGTCATTTTTCAAGACGGAGTCGGAATCGGCTAAAATTTGACAAATTGATGGGAAACAAAAATTGCGCCGGGGGCAATTTCGTCATTTTTCGCGACGGTGTCGGAATCGGCTAAAATTTGACTGATTGATTAGAAACAAAAATCGCGCGGGGCAATTTCGTCATTTTTCAAGACGGAGTCGGAATCGGCTAAAATTTGACAAATTGATGGGAAACAAAAATTGCGCCGGGTGCAATTTCGTCATTTTTCGCGACCGTGTCGGAATCGGCTAAAATTCGACGGATTGACGGAAAACAAAAATCGCGTAGGGGGCGAATTCGTCTTTTTTCGCGACGGTGTTGGAATGAGCAAAAATTTGACAGATTGATCGGAAACAAAAATCGCGCCGGGGGTAATTTCGTCATTTTTCGCGACAGTGTCGAATTCGGCTAAAATTTGACTAATTGATGGGAAACAAAAATCGCGCAGGGGTAATTTCGTCGTTTTTCGTGACGGTGTCGGAATCGGCTAAAATTTGACTGATTGATGGGAAACAAAAATTGCGCCGGGGGCAATTTCTTCATTTTTCGCGACGGTGTCGGAATCGGCTAAAATTTGACTGATTGTTTAGAAACAAAAATCGCGCGGGGGCGATTTCGTCATTTTTCCTGACGGTGTTGGAATGAGCAAAATTTTGACAGATTGATCGGAAACAAAAATCGCGCCGGGGGTAATTTCGTCATTTTTCGCGACGGT
>NW_019264573.1:10543-12157 GCF_002742605.1 Olea europaea var. sylvestris | reverse complement strand
TTTGTAAATCACTGAAAGCGTTATAAATAGTTGGATTGCACCATAAGTCAGTCAACATAGTGAAAAAAGTCTTGCTCGTGTCAGAGAGCTTGGTAACGAAGGATGTAGATCATTACTTTGGATCGAACCTCCACAATCATATCGTTTGCATCATCTCTCCCTTTTACTTATCATTTTTATACTTGCGCTTATTATTTGAATATATCTATTTATTATTTGCTTGCTTTCTTATTTGTGTCTATTTGTTTAATTATCTCATTTGCTATTATATTGATTTAAATCTATAATCGATTTTCGAAAAAGTTTTTAAACACCAATTTACCCCCTCTTAGTTAGTTATTCATGGGCTTTCATTACTGCATCAATAGCATAGAAATAATTGGAAGATAAAGCAGCAAGTACAAAAATAAGTAAAAACCCCAGTAGAGATTGGTACGATTCACAAATGGCCCAAGCAAGAAGTCCAAATAAGAACATTCATGCCCAAACCCAAAACTTATTCATATCATCTGCACTCAGCTACCAAATTTATTTGTAGATGCTTAATGGGAGTTCTGGGTATCGATTACTCCCAAATAAACATTCACACCTATTTCTCTTGTTGCACTTTGGACAGGGCGAAACAGCTTGTCCAATCTTAACCCAATGTTAATTTTCTTGTTTACTCCATCTCCTTTCTCTTCATTGGTCTCGTACCATTTTGCTTTCCTAAGTGCTAGGAACCTTGCTAAAAAGTTTGGTCAATCTCTAACATATTTGAGATTGCCTTAGCAGTTTGCAAAACCCGACTATAGGTAGTGAATTGGTGGGATACCATTATTCCATCAATCTCCGGACGTAATCCCAATTCGAACTTCCTTGCTTTCTTTACCTTCGTGTCCACTAGGTGTGGTGCATATCTAGAGAGTTGTTAGAACTTTCTTTCATAGTTCTCAAGCTTCATCTTTTCCTATTTAAGTTGAAGAAATTCTGTCTCTCTTCGATCTCACAGAGCTTGTGGGAAGTATTTACCCTTCACTTTGTCCTTAAATTGTGTCTAAGTTAAAGAACATTGTTATGCTTATGTTCTAGTGCACAATATTGACTTCCACCAGTGGCCTGCAGTATCAACCAACATGAATTCTGCACATAATACTTTCTGAGCATCAGTGCAAGAAAGATATTTGAAGATTCCTCCATTCCATATTTGCTAGTGGGTTTGCCTTACCATCGAAGTTTGGGGTTCGTAGCAATAGAACTGTTCAACAATTGAGCTGGTGTTGTTAGCATTTATATTATGAGGACCAGCCTATGCTTGTTGTCTACCTAAATCGTGTATAGCCCTCAACATTTTCCTGATGACCATAACTTGATTTTGTTATTATCTCGACATTTTCTTAACACAAATAAAATTTGAATTTAGAAATATTGGATAACACATAAATAATAATGATGATGATGCTAAAAAACTTAAAATTTCCAAATCTTTACATATAGTACTTTGTTTTCAAAATTAAAATAAATAAATACACTTTTCCTAAATAAGTAAGTAACGTTTATTTTTAATCTCTATGAGTCCTAGGAATCTTCTTTGGTGGAGTCTCATCATCCGAAGTAATGCATGACTCTGGTTCA
>NW_019264573.1:0-1433 GCF_002742605.1 Olea europaea var. sylvestris | reverse complement strand
TTTTTTTTTTTTAAATTCTTATTAACTCTCAATTAATTTTTACATCTTGTTATGGAGACGATTTTCATCCAAAATATTTGTTATGAGGACTAAAATGACATATATATCTCTTGTATTTTTGAATAATCGATATAAATAACTAATACAAAAGTTAAACAAAATATTGGGAAATTTGCAGTCAAGGTATCAAATATTTTGTTGATTAGCAGACTTGGCTCAAACCTTTCATTTGTACTACCGAATGTTCAAAACCTTTAAAAAAATTTGCAGGACCAATCCAAAATGATGATTTTCATCTATTTGACCACCAAAATTGTTAGTTGACCCTAATAATGAAAATTTTAACAACTTCCCCCAAATAAAACAAGGACAATTTGGTCAAAACACATTTCTCCTATTAAAAAAAAAAAAATCACACCCTTATCTCCTTCCTCAACCTTCTCACCTCCAAATCAAAATCATCGCCACCACAAGGTCCTCTCGAAGCTATAGAAGAAGCTTCTGAAAATGATAGTGAAGAATAGGGATCAACCCTTAACTGATTGTGGAGTTGGATGTTGTTTGATTTCTCAAATTACTTAAAAAAAGGTTAAACCCTAACCTTAAGGGTCCCCCACCACCCCTGCCCTGGAACATCGTGAGGGAGGTAAATCGCAGGTTATGCCTCCAAGGGTACAGGGTGCAAGGTTACTTGTACACTTGCACTTACCCAAGAGCCAAATCCATATTTCAGGATTCAAACCCTTGACGCAGCAGCCTCAAGTAAAGCTGGATTTCTCCACCCTCCTCTTTTACCACTTGGAGATGTACCCTGGGGGCGACTTCTCAAATTACTTGCACATACTACAAATTGCTCCTTCCTTGTGAAGCCTAAAGGCAAATAACAATTTCTTGTTTTGTTTGCAAGACTACATTAGCTTCTAAACTCCAGTTTTTTGGAAAAATAGGTAACAAAAATCTATGTTGTTGTTCTTTTCTTTAGGCGAAGAAATGACTATACCCCATTTTCATTTGGATCCATTGATATTATTTTAAGTTTTACCTTTTCCGAAGTGGACGGGTTTTTGCAGACAGCTGAAGAATCAGCAAATATGATAAAATTCGTGGCCAATGAACCCTATGTTGGACTTCATCACGTTCAACGACACACTCGAAATGCAGAGACCCATTTCATTGTAATACCTTGTTGTTGCTCTCTGGATCTGAATTTGGATTTGGTTTTGGGTGCGGGTGGGATTAGGAATGGGGAGGAAGGAGAATCTTCTTTTTTATTTTGGTTCTGGCTATCTAGGATGCTAGCAGCATTGAGGCGATGGTGCCGACGATTGTGGTGGTGGTGGCTTTGGTTTTGGGATAAAGGGGTTGAAGAAGAAGTAGATGAGAGGTGGTTATGGTTTATTTATTTATTTATTTTTAATTTATGATTTAATGGG
>NW_019264572.1:11580-12158 GCF_002742605.1 Olea europaea var. sylvestris | reverse complement strand
AAACTTCTTCTGGGAGATCGAAGTTTGAGCGAGACAGAAGGGATGGAGAAGATCCAGATCAGCCCCTTACTATTCAGTTCGGTGCGTTACCTCCTGTTGTGGCTCATAACTATTTACTAGCCAATAAGTTCAAGAATAAAGAGAAAGAAGAAGAAGAAAGAAAGGACAACGAAGGAGAAGCATGCGTGCTGGAATATGAAGAAGGCCAGACTTTTAGAGAGGCCTACAATGGTGAAGAAGATGATGGTATGACAGACATTGGAGAGGAAATCGACCTAGAAGCAGAAAGAAGAAGGAGAGAAGTATCGTACAATACTCTGTTGAAGCAACTACATCGAGAGGGAGTTCGTGAAGTAGATTTATTGGGAGAACCATCTGGGTGTTCTTTCGATTTTTACGTGCTGTACGGGATGCCCAAAAGGAAGAAGAGAGTGCCCCTCTCTGAAAAGTATGGATCACCTCCAAAAATAATGCCTCCTCCCACAGGTTAGGTAACTGAAGATGAAGTATCAGAAAATAGTAAAAAGGAAATTCAGGAGACAGAGGCTCAGTGTGATATGCTGCACGTTGACTTATCA
>NW_019264572.1:0-1990 GCF_002742605.1 Olea europaea var. sylvestris | reverse complement strand
ATGTTTGAGAAATCAATGTCATTTTCATACATGCTCTTAATATGCTCAAAACCAAGTAATTTCACACTTAAAGAGTTAAAAAGCACGTACCTTCGCAAGAACACATCTGCAACTACGTTTTCATTACCTTGCTTATACCTGATGACGTATGGAAATGTCTCTATGAACTTCATCTACCTTGCATGTCACTTGTTTAACTTGCCTTAACCCCGCAAGTACTTTAGGGATTCATGATCGGTGTATATCACAAACTCCTTAGGCCACAAGTAATGCTGCCAAGTCTCCAATGCTCGAACAAGGGAATACAACTCCTTCTCATACGTTAGGTAGTTCAGTGCAGAACTTCTCGCTAAAGTAAGCAATATGTCTTCTTTCCTGCATTAACACTGCTCCAATATCTATCCCTGATGCATCACACTCAATCTCGAACGTTTTATCAAAGTTAGGTAATGTCAAAACAAGTGCTTTACACAACTTATCCTTAATAGTGTTAAATGCATGTTCTTGTGTTTTCTCCCAGTAAAAACCTACGCTTTTCTTAACGATTTCAGTTAATGGTGTCGTGATTGTGCTAAAGTCTTTCACAAAGTGCCTATAAAAATTAGCCAGACCATGGAAGCTCCTAACCTCAGTTATACTTTTAGGTGTTGGCCATTCTTTAATAGCCTTAATCTTTTCCTCATCCACTTCTACCCTATTAGCACTAACAACAAATCCTAGGAAAACAACTCTATCCATGCAAAACGTGCACTTTTTAAAATTAGTATACAATTGTTCATTTTCTATCACAACAAGCACGCACTTTAAATGTTCTAAATGCTCACCTAGATCTTTGCTATAGATTAAAATATTATCAAAGTAAACTACAATAAATTTTCCTATGAAAGCGCGTAAAACATGATTAATTAAACGCATAAATGTGCTCGATGCATTTGTGAGACCAAACGGCATAACCAACCACTCATATAACTCATATTTAGTTTTAAATGTCGTTTTCTATTCATCACTCTCCCGCATGCGAATTTGATGGTACCCGCTCTTAAGATCAATTTTACTAAAAATACAAGTACCATGCAATTCATCAAGCATCTCATCTAGCCTAGGAATAGGATGACGATACTTTACCGTAATGTTGTTGATAGCTCTGCAGTCCATGCACATTCGCCAAGTCCCATCCTTCTTTGGCACCAATAGAACAGGCACAGCACACAGATTGATGCTCTTCCTCACGTAACATTTGCTCATCAACTTCTCCACTTGTCTCTGAAGCTCCTTCATCTCCTTGGGATTGCTTTGATAAGCTGGTCAGTTTGGAATGACAGCCCCAGGTATGAAGTCAATTTGGTGCTCGATCCCTCGAATTGGTGGCAATCCACTTGGCACCTCCTCCGGAAACACATCTTCGAAATCCTATAACAAGGACTTAACCACGCTAGGGAGGGAGGTATTAGACTCTTTAAGGGAGAGGAGAGACTCCTTGTAAGCTAACAACAACACTTGTCTCTTATCACTCTAAGCCTTTTTTAATTCACTCCCCCTTGCAAAGAAGTTCACTTTTGGCTTTTGTCTCCGTTCAGCTGACTCTTTTTCTCTTCTCTCAATGACTCTTTTTCTCTCCTCTCATGTGACCTTTCTCTCTTTCCCCCCTTCTCGACCACCTCGCTATTTTCTCTCTTACTCACAGGCTCATTATCTTCTCTCCTTGTTGTAGATTCTCTCGCTCGCCTTTCTTCCTCATTTCTCAATTTTATTTGGTCTTTATATACCTTAGCCGGTGTTAATGGGGGCAAGAGTAATGGACTTCTCATCCTTGACAAAGTTATACCAATTCCTATACCCATCACGTGTAACCTTCCTATCAAATTGCCAGGGTCTCCCCAATAGAATATGACTTGCTTGCATGGGTACCACATCACATACAACCTTGTCACATATCTCCCAATTGAGAAATTAATTAACACCCATTTATTTACCCTGACTTCCCCACTCT
>NW_019264571.1:9921-12159 GCF_002742605.1 Olea europaea var. sylvestris | reverse complement strand
AGAGTTCCATCGGAATGTTTCCAGTAAAATTATTGTATGATAGAGAAAGTAATTCAAGATTTGTGCATATTCCCAAGTTTGGAGGAATGTTGCCAGTTATTTGATTCTCTGAAATTCTTAGCTTCTTTAGCTTTGGAAGATTGGTGCAGATATCCGTGGGAAGACTTCCAGAGAGACTATTGCTTCCTAAACCAATTTCTATCAAAGAAGAGACGTTGAGAATCTTGTTAGGAATATCCCCACTGAGTATGTTATGGGAGAGATTTAACTTCTGTAGATTTACAAGAAATCCAAAACTTGATGGAATGGAACCATTTAGATTATTGTACTGCATCTCCATTTTTTGAAGTTGGCTCAAATTACCCACTTCATTAGGGATAAATCCCTCAAAACTGTTGTTGCTAATAATCAAGGATCTCAAAAAAGAGAGTTTGCTGATCTCTTTTGCAATAGTGCCTCGCAAGCCCATATTTGTTAGATGTAAGCCTCTAACCCTCTGATGTCTTTTGCCACAAGTAATACCAATCCAATTACAAAACGAGGTTCCTTGTGACCAATTTTTAGCCAAGATTTTATTTGGATTAGAAATTATTTGAGATTTGAAGGCCAAAAGAGCATACTCATCACTGGAGCCATTGAGGGATGCAACAATGTAGATAAGCAAATAAAGCGTATATAGCAACGTAAAGATTACCTTTTTTTCCATGGTAATTTAAATGCATAAAGAAGATTGGGAGGTGGTTGTTATAAGGGGTTTGATATAAATGTAAGTGTATATTTTATATGAAATAAAAGGTCCCTGCAAGATAAGTATACAATGTAATCTATGGTTAAGAGTTCTGTTTGGGATTTTTATCTCAAGGGAGTGGTTCTCATTCCTCCATTAGTCGTAGACTCCGCTCCACTAATAGCCCATATTTCCACTTAGATATCATCTTGAAGGAGAGATGCTTATTGCTCCATTAATTGTGGACTCCACTTCTTTCCAACAATAAAACAAAAATTTCTTGACTAGCAAATTTGAAAATCCCATTGAGTGCATAGATTTTTCTTTATCTTCATTGTGGATGTTTTTCCATGAATGATATTGCATATAAATAATTAAAATACAGGTGCGCCGAGCGTGTGTATGTGTAACTTTTAGAGATTTCATTGTACTCCAATACCCCACATTTTCAAGTAGAATCCCAAGATTTTTTTTCTTCATTAATTTATAAAGATGTAGATATTTAAAAAAAATAAAAGCAGCTAAAATGTGCATCTCATCAAAACTTAAAACTATAAATCCTTTATGGTTTTATATTACATAACGTAAAATATAGCTTGAATTTTCATTTTATACAAGGTTTTTATGATTAAAAGTAACCCTAATTTTAATTCTTTAGCTAAGTGCTAATAACAGTTTATTTTGCTGTCACAAAAAAAAAAAATAAAAAAAAATAAATACTCAATTCAATTTTTTTTCTTCATTCATTTTCCAAAGTTATGAATAAAAGCAAAGAGATAGGCATAAACCACTGTTCCGTCCATGATCCCAAGCAATATCCACTCACTAGAAATCAACTTAGTGTGTAGTAGCGTCGGTCCTATGATTTTGGAGGCCTGAGGCAAACTTCATAGATTAGGCCCCCGAAAATTATAGTATGCATGCAAAATCTGAAAGTACATTACGAAACCAATTGTTAATTGTTAATCTAAAACTTAACAGTAAAATAAAAAAAATGCATTATACAATTTATGTCATAATTAAATAACAAAGCTGACAATGTTCTCAACGATTAGTTAAATACTATTCGCCTTGCAATTTTAAAGGTAAAAACATTAATCAAATTTGAATAATTTAACTATTCAACAATTCCTTTATCAATTGATAATATAGACAATTCATTCAATCTTTCTTTTGATATAGTTGATTGGAGATAAATCGGAATGACCAAAACTCAAATTTATTCAGATAACACTAGAAAGTTTAACTACTGCATTAGTTAACTTCAACTTCTTAAAGAGTCATAATTTAACATTTGAAGGATTTGTTCCAAAATTTGTCCACACAAAAGAGAAAAGAGAAATTAAGAGCATGTTTGGTAGAGATTTTAATCCAATTAGCATCAATTTTTTAACCGTTATTTCACTATTTCAGTCGTCATTTTTGAGTTCTTCTATCACAAGTAAAACCCATTTTATCTCTAACGGTCAAAAAATTAATTATCAAAATCTCTATCAAACAAGCACTAAATT
>NW_019264571.1:0-2593 GCF_002742605.1 Olea europaea var. sylvestris | reverse complement strand
TGTTTAAATTTAAGTTAAGAAATTAAAATTACATATTCTCTGTTTGAGAGTGTTTGATTCGGGGCCTCCTTTCTCTATGTCTTCTCTTCCTTTTTATATTCCCTTGATGATTTCCTTGTGACAAACCGCTTGGAAACTTCTTGATTGCTTTATAACTACCCACTTTCTTTATGATGACTAAATTGTCGTGGAACTACCGTCTCTAACTACTGTCATTACTTTTTTTCGTTCAACCACCTTCAACCAGGCTCCTTGAATTGTGGAATGTGATAAAATTACTCAATAACTGCTTCCATAATTGCTATTCTAGATAACCATAATATTTTATGTTTGCTAAGATCCTGGGCGATTCGAAGGTTTGGGCAAGAACGAGGTCATTGCTCTGGGCGACCGTAAGGCACTCCATTCGCTCGAATTCCGGGCATCTTGCAAGTTTGGACGATGATGTTACTGTGTTCGTGGGCTTCCACTGTATTCATCAATAATCCTATTTGGACCTTTATTCTAGACTCCCCAATTGGGCTTCACTCTTTGGGTTATTTGATTTGGACTGCATTTTTAGTATGTCAACAATTACCCCCCAATATGGCAGAATTAATACCAATTATTAATCTTTGTCATATTCACTTTATATTTTCCAGCAACATTTGAAATTTCCAAAAATTTCAATCATTATTTCCTTCTATAGCCTAAAAAGGTGCAATGTTACAAACCCTTATAAATCCAAAAGAGACGTCATTTCATCGCACCACTAAACCATGTCTCTTTATTTCTTGCTTCCTCCTCACTATTTTATTGTTCATCTTCTTGCTTCTCTACTACGTTTCTCAGGCAAATCTTAATAAAATTGTACTTTGCACCCAATGGAGACTTCACAAACTCAATCTGATGATTCTTTTAGTTTCGAAGATTTCCAGAAAATCCTTACGAGGTCGTATGTAAATCCAAACTTCCTTGCACAAGCCAATGCTGACCTCAATGAATTCTATCTGGGTCCATCATTCAATAATGCCGAAGCCATTGGACAAGTGGCGGTGGACCAGCTGTTCCCTTGCACTCAAGACCCTCCGTTTCTGAACTCTTTGCCATTGAGGCCGATTCGCGAAAAAGGCATTCGCACTTGACCCAAAGCTGATGTTATTTTTCGTAGGTGGCATGTACGTCTTGTGAATCATGGCCCTACCAAAGCGATTTTTGATCGTGCTAGGATTTCAGACTTATCAGAAATCGCTCTTCAACCCCCAATTTTCGACCCAGTGCTTTTTCCGATTGCTTTGAGTTTTTGGTCTTCTGAATATAATACCTTCGTTTTTCCTCTTGGTCCCATGTCTATTACTTTAAGGGACGTTGAAGCCCTAGTAAATCTTCCGTCTTTGGGCAATACCATTTTTCCTGGTATCTTGATTTCCAGTGTTGGCTCGAAATTTGACAAGAAACTTACTAAGTCCTATTCAAGCATGCAAGGCTTTTATAATCATTCAAGCGTTGAACCTTCCCATACTGAGTGTGTGATCTTTCTTCAAATTTGGCTCTGTAAATATATTCTCTACATGCTAAGTATAAAACCTTCTATGAGCTACTTACCCATAGCGCATGAATTGCGTATGGTAGGCCTTTGAACTTATGTTCATTCTTTTTAGCTGCCCTTATAGAGGCATGGCTTCCCTTCAATCTCAACTAAAGAATGGTGCATCTTCCACTGACAGTGGGCCCCTTTGGTTCACTCAACTGTGGTTGAGAGCATACTTTCCACCACTTGGTGCCCTATCCATTTCCCTTCGTTCTACTAGCTGCTATGGGCTAGCCATTGACCTATTAAACCATGTAAATATGTCCACTAGGGACATTTTCTCATTCTTTTATACCTTAAATTCGATTCCTTCCTTCTTTCCTTTTCCTGCTCACTTGACTTCAAATTATGTGCAACATCCATCCACCCTAGACAGTGCGAGTGCCTCTCTGCTTGTTAGGGTTCAGTTTTTGATTGGGAGGGAATTGTTCTACGATATTTTAACTGGAACCAATGCCAAGGCTGCGGTTGAAATATATGCTCCCCAATTTTTTGCTCGCCAACTTGGTTTTGGCCAAACTTGGCCTGTTCCTCCCTTACTACTCCAAAAATTTGACAGATCATTTTCACACTATTAATAAGGCAGAAGCACAAGTTGTAGATGCTCGCAACATTCTTTTGACCAGCAAATTTTCATTAGCCCCTTTCAATTCTAACTGTGCCGTCCATCCTTTTTTTGAACAGCTCTGGTCATCAGTAAAACGCAGATTGTTTGCAACTGATGCTAATCGTGTCTTCCATTTACTGGATCAGCCAGACACTTCCTCTACTTCTCCTATTTTGGTCACCCCTATGTTCATTAGGAATCCTTCCTCCCTTGCTCGCGCTAAACATCCTATCCATCCATCTGCTTCTCCACCTGCTAAGGCTACTGCAGGTAAAGGTGCCTTAAGCCGCAAACGGCCAGTTTCAGCATCTCCCATTTTGCGGGATGATAATGATGATGATGATGATGATGATGCTCCTCTCATCCTTAGGAGAAAGGTAATTGAATTTGTTTATTCACAAACATACTTTTCTATG
>NW_019264570.1:8262-12159 GCF_002742605.1 Olea europaea var. sylvestris | reverse complement strand
AGATATAGTCCACTTTCATTAAATAATATATAATTACAACTCCTATATCAAATGAAATTACATATAACATATACGCCATGTTCGGTAAGAGGATTGGACAGTTATAGACATGAACAAAAATAAACTAAAATCTTGTTCATTATATTATCTATTCCCATCCAATACTGCATATCAAATAGGGATTTCTTTACACTGGAGCTGGAGCACAATCAAGAGATGAAGATGGAGAAGGAAAACGAGAAGCAGCAGACATTGGACCAGCAGCAGCAGAAATAGGGCCAAAAGCTGTACCAAAACTTTTAATCTGAGCCATTGAACGACGTGAATTTGCTCTTTGCGATTTGCACAGATCAGGTAAAAATGTTCCTGTCAATTGTTAGCAAATACCATATTAAAAGAGGCAAATTATCACTGCATCGAGTTCCCATTTATGAAAATTATTTACATATCATGACTTCAATAAAAAAATTTCTACGGCCTGTTCATGAGAGAGGTCGTGTTGAAACCTATAAATAATAAATTTGTTCGATAATTAATAAGTTAAACTTTTACATGAGGTTGTTTTGGGGGTTGTGAAGATCACCTTCTCCGAGGGCCAAATTGTTGTAAAGATCAACAATGTTGGGACAGTTCTGGTAACACTGTGGTGAGCATAGCTTGGCAGTGAACTGAGAGTCAAGAAGGGTGTCAGATGAGATCCCGACAGATTTCCTATCGACCCCACATGCATCCACGCATTCATCAGCTTCAATATAATCGTGCAAGTTAATAGCAACCACTTCAGATGTCTTGCATTTGAAGTCCATAGTTCCATCATTTGATGCGTAGGTCTCTAGTAGGCATCGCTTCCCAGAGGACGCGATTGAGAACGAACACAATCCTACTGGCAATTCCTCACAGATTAATTCCCCTGCATTGAAGAAAGAAGAGAAACAAAAGTGTTAGTCAGAACGAGATCGGACAATAGTTTGAGAAAATTAATGGAAGAATTTGTATTGTGGATACAAAGTGCTCCCTGGAGGAAGAGAGCAAAGGCAAGGAAGACAATCGTTTTCATTTTTGTACAGAAGCTTGAATTTTTGCTTTGGAAGAGTTGATTTTTCCTGTGGCTTGATGATGTTGGGAATGGATCCTACAGAACTTACATCCAGAAGACGGTTTTTATAGTAAGTTTATGGGGTGCGTGGGGGCATAACAAGATGACACGGTAGCAGTAGTGTTTGAGAGGTATTTTGGCATCAATCATGCTATGGGTACATTGTGGTGTCCAACGAGGTGTCCAAAATGGACACCTGGCACCTCGGCATTGGCCGAGGTGCCTGCCACGCCTGGGCCCACCTGCGCGTGCCGATGGACACCCCGTTGGACACTTCGGTGTACCACAAGCATTATTCTTTTGACATAATGTATGGTATTTGGTTATTTGGAAGACGGTCCACACAGGTAAAGTTTCCTATCTTTGTACCATTCTGAATTGGTTTCTGAATGCTGAATTGGTTTTCTTAAGACGCACTTTTAAGTTTGGAATGCTAATATGCAGAGGCGGATTTGAGGGGTTGGGGGGTCCCCTTCACTTAGGCCCAAGAACATTTTTTTTAAGGTATTTTTTATGGATATATGTAATCATATTTAGTTGGAATGAGATTACGCCACATTTAGTGGGAATAAAAATCAAGATTTTATTCAAAGTCTAATTCAACAATTAATTTCAATAACATATTTAATGGGATTCGCAACTTTTGAACCATACATTTCATTAAATTTTATCAAAATATATTGAAAATTTTAATATTAGTCCCTACCAAACAAGGGTGATACTACGATAAGCAGGGGTGGTGCCGATTGAGGATAAATTAAGATACGAAAGGCTTAGGTAGTTGGGACATATTTTATGTCAATCCAAAGAAGTTTCCCTCATAAGAGGAGGAAATTTTAGTGGAACAAGTTAGAGGACGAAAGTTAAGATAAAAATCAATAAGGTTTGTGTTAGTTTCACTTGTCTAGTTAGATGTCTTAGTAGATTATACCACGATAAGAATTTTTGCGATATGGGAATATAAAACTTGGTTTATTATTGTTATTGTAATATGGTCAAATCTTGTAAGTATACATACAAAAAAATTGTGTATAAAAAAAATGTATTCTTAATTTCCTCTTATCAAAAAATTATTATAAATTACTATTTTTTGGTACTTTGCCTTGTCTGTGGGTAGGGCTGGATAAAGCTCCCGAACCGACCGAACCAAACCCGAACCGAATTGAACCCGATAGTTCTTGTCAAATTAAATACCCGAACGGTTATCTAAATTGAGAACCAACGGGTACGGTTCGGTTCTCGATTCTAGACCAAGAACCAAATAAAAACTGAATCTTTCTAATTTCTTTTTTATATTGAATAAATCAAATTATTTTAATTTTAATTTTTTTAAACAAATTAACAATTTCTAAATCCAAATTTTTGGCCCAATACTTTGTTTCATTTCTAATTTTTTAATTTTTGGCCCAATTACTCATTTTATTGTTTTATTTCTTAGCCCAACAAAGATCCAACTCACTAAATAACCCTAAATACCTACACTAAAGTACATAACGATGTCTCGACTCCCGTACTCACTCTCGTAGCCTCGCTGACATTCCAAAACATATACAATCGTTGACCAACACTGTGACCTCCAATCGAAGGTATGACCTCTGCCGATCGAAGTTTTGACCGTAGCGATCATTTGAATAAGGTAGTCTACTTGTCTCTGACATTTCAAAACCATTAAATGTGTCATTTGTTGTACTTATATAATGTTATTATAAATGTTAAAAAATTTAATTATAGTACGGAACTGAACCGAAACGGAACCGAACCCGAATGATTCCATAATTATATTTGGACCCGATGGTTCTATTTACTAGATACCCGAAAATTTTAGTTCGGTTCGATTCTCTTTAGAGCCGAACCGACCCTCGCCCACCCCTATTTGTGGGCAATAGTATCTCTTTTGTGGGTCATTGGGGGTAGAATCGAATGTTAAGAATTGTTAATGAACTAAACTTGATACTTCGCATAGTTAATCAAATGATTAAATTTGAGGTTATTGAGCAAAATATGGGCTATGCTTGTTGTACACTCTTGTGTATAGCAAGTTGTATACGCCCCTATTTTTGCTGTACAGGTGTTTTACCTGCAAAATATTGATGTGTACGGCTCCAACAACAAAAAAAAACTATTTTGATCTATATTTTTATTCATTAACTGGTTTTACTGATATTTTGTCACTTTTACAGACAAAAGCTTTTTTCTCACTACGTAAACCATGTCAAATACTTTGTTCATTATGTTGTGTAGAAGCTCCTCGAGAAATCTTGATCCAAGCTTAGAAAAACCAACCAAAAGAATGCCAATCGACAAGCTCAACCCAAACCAAACCAACACTTTAGTTGCCTCAAATTTTCACCCTCACACGGTTGCCTCTTTTAACCCACGAAGGATCAATGGAGTCGGCTGCCTCTTTCTCACTAACTCTCCTCTCTATTGTAAGTCAATCCACACACACTGCTGTTGGAATGAGGATATATAATGGATCAATTAGGTCGCCAATTTTGGGCCTAAGTAATGGGCCTCTAACAAATGGCTTTACATATATCAAAATCCAACTCAACAATTCCAACCACAACTTGGGCCCTCCAAAAATGTCGGTTGTTTCCAGGTTGAGCCAAATCTATATTGTTGATAAATTATCCAATATCTATTTTAAAATATTGTCCGAATTTATTCGGTATCAAAACCTGACACATTATTCCATCAACTTACTCTTCGTCAGCGTCACTTTAACTTGTTGGCATCTAGGTAAGCCCAAAATTACTTCGAACACATCAAATGTGTCTTTAAATGTGAAACATACATTA
>NW_019264570.1:0-1231 GCF_002742605.1 Olea europaea var. sylvestris | reverse complement strand
AATCTGCAAGAATAATTCGTGTTTGATTAATATAGGTTTACATTTGATTGAAAAAGAGAAAACTTAATGAAAAGAAATTAAAAAAAAAAAGACAATTTTTTTTAGCTTTATTATGCATGTTTGTGAGTGAATTAACTCGTACAAAATAATTAATTCGCTATCCAATGATATATATATATATATTTGTTTTGCTATTGGGCGTGTGTTTGTTTTGTTGTTTTAAAAATTTTCAACTTTTAATAACTTTAATCCTATTCAGTACTCTCCTTAGTTTTCTATAAATCTTTTCTTAGAATCATGTATAAATTCTTTTTTTTTCATTTAAATTTTCACCAACTATGACATATAAACTTGAACCTGATTTCCTTATATAAGGTTAGCCGTGACACTCCCTTATAAAATTCTTAGATTAATTTATTTCCTTTTCCCCAGCATCTTTAGAAAACATCAAAAAGTTCACTCCGGCCAACAGTTTTCTCTTAACTGGGTCACTCAGGATTAATCTAAAAACAGTATGACTTCTTTCTATCAAGTTATACTTTTATTATATGCATATGATGAAATGATTTATCAAATGTTTACATAATTAAAAATACATAAAACTTTAAAACATTAAACCATAATGCATAAAACATTAAACAGGGATTTATAAATTCATCTTAAAAGATTTACAACTAAGTATTTTCCTTTCGAGAAGTCTCTAAAGTCTTAAAATAAAAGCTTAAGAAAACAAGAGTACATTAAAATATTTACAAGAACTTCAGCTATACAATGATTTTGGATTGAGAATTTTTCTGTAAGGAGGTTTCAAAGGTTTTTTTAGATAGCAGTGATTACATAAGTTGTAAACTCCTGCTTCAACCAAATAAAACTTATTCCTTATATCGAGAAATTCTTGGGAACAAAAAGTCTATTCCCTTTAGTGGGAAAGGTACTCACTTCACCGAAAAGCTTCTGATCAATCAAAAAAGTCTCTTCAAACATTAGTAGAAATCTTTCTTTTGTAAAATTCTTCCACTATGTCTGGGAATCTTTACTATTTTCTCTTTATGTCTTGTTGAACATCTGCTTTTTGAAAGTTCTTTGTTTTCTTGCGTCGGCAATATCATCTTATCATTCCATAGCATTTATGATATTTTGTTCTGTTGTCGGTGAAAATGACATTCCACCATCTGAATTATTGAGCCCTACATTTTCTGGATCTTCTTTTCCATTATCTGGTTGAGATTCG
>NW_019264569.1:10894-12162 GCF_002742605.1 Olea europaea var. sylvestris | reverse complement strand
GAGCCGAAAACACTGAAAAAGCCGGAAAGTAATGGCCCGTTGAGGTGCCGCAAATCTGGGTTACGAGGCCCAGATATCCGACAAAACAAAGCCATTTCCTCAAATCAATCATATTTAGGGGACTTCGTTCAGTAGTGCTTGTCTACTCTATTCTACGAACAAGACGGGGAAGACGAACAAACAAGTGCAAAAGGGTTGAAGAATTGGCCATACTCACAACCCAAAAAATTCGCTAACCGTCAGGTGAGTTTTCTGCCATATTGACTTAACCAGCGACTTCTCGACTCTCAGGTGTCGTTTTTTCTGTTTCATTCTTTTATGTATTTATTTCTGCCACATTTTGATGGATTGTATCACTTATTACAAGAAATTTAGTGATTTTGTTCAAGTTTTTGAATATTTATGTCTGTCTGTATATTTATTGTTGTTTGGGTTCGGCCTGAAGCTCTTTCAATTTGATTGGTTTTCCCGGGGTCTATTTCGGTTTTTAAGTGAGTTTATAGGAAAATCAGATAGATTTTTTTTTTCAGGAAATGTGGTTTTGATGGGAATTTGTGTTCACATATTTCGTCTTGGAAATGTGAGCTATCAAAATGTTTGAAGAATTCTAGTGGGCCGCCTTTAATTGAACATTCTATGATGAAGAATGAAGAAGAATGAAAGGAGAAAGGTGAAGAAGTTTACTATTTCAGAATTGGAGGAAACTGTTAAAGATTGAAAGGAGGGGAGCAATTAATAATTGTTAAACCGAATAAACAACAAGGCAAACTCATGCGAACTCATTGAGAATAATAGGTGTGCAAGTAAAAGTGAGCATTCATTGCATAAGAGTTTGCAACTACTGTGGCTAACTGTTTTCATAAAGTAACTGTTATAAAGGCACAAATGAGTAAATGCTTAAAACATGATTTCAGAACCAATGAATGAAGTTGGTGGATAAAACGCGAACCTATAACAGAATTAGTTAGAAATTTACCACTAGATGACCGCCACTTGTCACTTACCAAAAAGACCTAATTGCTTCCAAAACCCCAATAGGAAATCTATAAATAGGCCTGCCTAGAAGAAGAAAGGGATGCAAATTTAAATATCTTCATCTAAATAGCATTTTTTCCTCTTGCTCCTTACTGAGGATCAAGTACAGAGAGAATAGGATGAGAAAATCCAGGTTGGGTGAAAGAAATTTGTTGATCATAAATCTGTTATTAACAATAATTAATAATCTCTATTCACTAATTTCTTTGCATTTATTTTAGTCTACTAATCTG
>NW_019264569.1:0-854 GCF_002742605.1 Olea europaea var. sylvestris | reverse complement strand
GCAATTTCATCTGAGGTGATTTCTGATCATTTAAATACCGGTTTGTTGGTCAAGGCTTCTTTTGTTGGGTCTTCTTCCTCTTTCATTTTCTTTCATTTTTCTTTCTTTCTCCTTACTTTCTTTTCTTCTTTTTCTTTCCATTTTTCTAGGTATTTTGGAGAAAAACCAAGGGCACAAAGGAAAATACATTTTGAGAAGTAGTTGTGGAAAATTAAGATCAAGCTATCAAGAATTCAAATCCAAAAAGGGTTTTATCTTTATTCTTCTATTTTCTTCATTATTATTTTATATTTGCAATGTACAGTAAGAAATATTCTCCTTTTCTTCATTTGTATAAAATGAGCTAGCTATTTGTGTTGGGATTTATGGTTGAAATTTTACCTAGCCTTAATTAATTTTAATACTTGCTTTTTAATATAAAAATTCTTATATCAATGTGTTTTTACTATTGTTATTATTGCATTTTCATTGATGTGGTCAATTAATGATTGTGTTTAGTGATTAATACATCGTTCGAGAGAATATTGTGTATTTCAGACCAAATAGTAGAACCGCTAGGTTTGTGTAGAAAATAGAGATATACTCCTAACCCTAAGTGACCCAATGAGCTATATTCATAGAGATTTAATACGGTTATTTGGTTTTAATCGACATAGAGATGTAGTAAGATAAACCAATCAATTAGTGTGAATTTCTTTCGAGATATGTAATTAGCTAAAATTGAAAAATCGGGTTGAGTAATTTGTTAATTAGCTTGTGGAGAAATTAAATAGACGACGGCTAAGTGAAACTATGAATAATAACCACGTTTGCCTCCAAAATTTCCAAGATTTTATATTTTCTCATTTTCGTAT
>NW_019264568.1:11353-12163 GCF_002742605.1 Olea europaea var. sylvestris | reverse complement strand
AATTATAAGAAAGATGATAACACATGATATTATTACATAAAAGTTACTTATATTCTCTAGCTTAAGGTTCTACAAACTTGTAATTTTTTAGAGACTAAAATTATTTGTAACTTAATTCCAATAAATTAACCATTCAAGATTATTATGACTTTGCAGTTAGCAAGATTGTCTCTTGTTCGTCCATAAATTAAGCAATCGTTCGAAAATTATCTTATTCAAATATCTTCAAATATATGCTTGTTTCAACTTGTAAAGTATTTTTTCGATTATTATACTCTTTTAGCCTAGGTATCCATTTTGAACATTTCTTTGGCTATATTATCCTAAAGTGCAACTAGAGGGGTAAATTTTATAAACTTCTACATAAAATTATAAACCAAATTGGAAAAATGCATTGCTATCATGTAGCTTACATCCCAATGATCAACAGTTCGAATTTCCATTTAGGACCCCTGAAGTGATTACTCGACTGTAAATTTCAAAGTTTCATGTGATTAGTTGAGGTGCTCGTAAATTGATCTAGACATTTGCGGTTATAAAAAAAATAAAAAATTGTAGCTTACAACTTAATCAAAATTTCGGGATATTTTTACTGTTACGCCTCATTTTACGAGCCTCGATACCGAAGTGTCATCTCACCACCGAAGCCAAGATCAAATAGACCACTCCGACCTTCCCGAAACTTCTCCGAAGTGATACATCGATTCCTACTACTGATCTGCCAAAATATCCCACCTCCGAGGTCGGGTTCAGGTGGACCCCGGTTAGAAGATCCGTCGCCAATTTAAGATTTGTTCTGCATATAAGGTT
>NW_019264568.1:0-1497 GCF_002742605.1 Olea europaea var. sylvestris | reverse complement strand
AGTAGTTTGCTCTGTGTTTAAAGAAAGTAGAGAAATGGAGGGTCTGACTGTGAGAAGAAGAGTGAATATGATTGCAGCCCATTTAGCTTCTCCTGAAGATTTATCTGCAACTGCCACCCACGTATTCCCCATGGTAATTTTTCCTATTTGATTGTTTAATTTGATAAGATGTACTGAAAAAACAGAAGAAAATTTCTTAATTCTTTGATTGCCCCCTTTTCTTTTCATATTTTAGCAAATTTAAAACTTAATCTTTTTCAAGTATTATTGAGATAAAAATTTGTTAAGAGCAATTGGTTCAGATAAATATCTGTAATTGATTGCTTAAAATATAGAATTTTAAAGTTGTTAATACCTTAATCAGGGTTTTTGTATTAAGAAAATTGGAGGTAAACCGAGGAAGTGTATATAAGGTACTCTTTACTGTTTAATTTTATTAAGGAAAGGAATTTCTGCTAAATTTAATATTTCAGTGTTCTTGATTTTCTGAACTGGCTTGACCCTATAATGTTGAGAAGGTTTATATATGGTACTCTGCCGTTCAATTGTTCCACAGGCTAATAGCAGTTGTAATATATGATATCATTTCATCTATGAGATATATGTATCAGAAAATCTTTTGAAACTTTGCATGCTTCGGTACTGATTGATTTTGATTTATTGAGAATATATAGTAAAAACTAATTCTTACCGTTGTCTTCTTGCATTCTTATGCCTGAGAACAGAACCCAAAACTCTGACTGTGTGCTCATTGTGTTTCTTTTTAGGAAGATATATTAATGGATTCGTTTTATGTTGACTTTTATAAGGGTGATGCAAAGGTTTTGCTTCACACAAGTGTCTATACTGATTCCTGATAGATATGATCCGAAGAGGTTGAAATGGAATTTTGACCTTAAAGAATTGGATGTAAATGAGGTAAATCTTGATAGACAATGCTCTTAAATACTCAATATTTCTGTAGGGAAAAAGGATTTCCAACAATAAGGGTATAGAAACCAATGGTGCTGAATAATAGTGGGGATCACAACTAGAACTTCAGTAGAGTCTCTATTATTAACAGTTTTTCAGGACAAGTGTGATGTCTGAGATGGAATATGCTAGTAACTGCTTCAAAGATAGATGAAAAGATATTAATTCATTAAAGAGTATAGTTAATTTCTGTTCTTTTGTGTTAGAGCGATAAGCATGCCATGAACCACATGTGGGCGCGCAAAAGATAAAGAGGAGAGGAAGAGAGAGAAATTGAAAGATAACAGGCAGATGCAAGTATTGATTAAGTTTGAACTCTTGAAACTCTGAGATCAGTTCTGCCAAAACATCAAGTTATGATGATCATGAAAAGATACGAGTATCAATGGAAAAAGCAGTTGAATTATTATGTCATATGTTCTTTTATATTTTTTTTATTCTTCTATTTCACATTAGCTTTTATGCCTTTCTCCTTAAAGTTAGGGTAAACAAATTTTTTTTTTTTTTTTTTTTTTTTTTTTGGGT
>NW_019264567.1:9810-12166 GCF_002742605.1 Olea europaea var. sylvestris | reverse complement strand
ATTATTCATTGTATGTAGGAAAAGTCATTAATTAGTCTATTAAGTTCATACAATGTATTTGGGATCTTTTGTACCTATAAAAGACCTTGTGCTTGAGACATTTTATTGAGCCAAGTCATATAATACAAATATTTTTGTATTCTGAATTTTTATCTCTAATCTTTCATCCCATAATTTTTTATTTCCAACACACTCAACCAACTGACATTGATTTAGAATACTCAAATGACCAAAGCCTCCAACTCAAGATTCGAATTGCAGAAGAAATAAATCACTCACCGGAAATATTGTTTATGAAGAAGAGATGAAACCAATTCCAGGGCCTTCCCAAGATACCACCATTATCCATCATTTTCCTTGACGATCCACCAGAAATAGAAAAGCACCCTCACATCCACAAGACTTCATTTGTCAGCGGGCATCACTTCCTCATTTGCAGGAGTCGAACAAGGATAAGGTCCATACAAAGTCAGGTACTCCCTCTCCTTTATGTGCTATATTGTCATATCATAAACTATCAAGTAATTATAAAACCTTTGTCACTTCCATTTTAACACATACTAAACCTAGTTGCTACCAACAAGCCCAAAAATATGTTGAGTGGCGTAACGATGTAAAAGCTGAGATGCATATTCTAGAATTGAATGGCACTTGGGTTATTATCGATTTGCCTCATGGAAAGGACAAAAGGTAGCTATAGGTTGAAAGAAGGTTTACAAATTTAAATTCAATGTCGATGGAAGTATTGGAAATTATAAAGTCAGACTAGTAGCTAAAGGACATACTTAGCAAGAAGGACTAGACTGTCGTGAAACCTTCTTCCCTATTACAAAAATGGTAACTACTCATACCTTACTTGTCATGGCAGCATCTAAAGGCAGGTATTTGTACCAGTTTGACGTAAATAATGTATTCTTCCATGGAGATCTGGAGGAGAAAGTATATATGGAAATGCCACAAGGGTATTCGAAGGAGGGCCAGGCAAAGTTTTGTTAGCTTAATAAAAGTTTGTATGGTTCAAAGCAAGCTTCACAATAATGGAATTCTAAGTCATCTGATTTTATTGTTCAACAAGGCTTTCAACAATCAAAGGTACATTATAGCTTATTCAAAGACAATCAAAGAATTCTTCAATATAGTTTTAGTTTAGGTTGACAACATCATAGTATCTGGCAATGACATGGACATCGTCTCATCTCTCAAAGCCTCTCTTAATGACAGATTCAAAATCAAAGATCTGGGGTAATTGAAGAATTTTCTCGGTGTAGAGACAGCAAGATCATAAAAGGGGATTTATATTTGCCAAAGAAAATATGAGCTAGACATATTGGCAAATTCTGGAACAATTTGATCAAAACCAACCAAAATACCACTTGATCAAAACCTCAAGCTTTTGAAGGATGAAGAAGAAGAACTTATCCCAAGTACTTCTATTTACAGAAGACTCATTGGAAGGTTGCTCTATTTGACCATAACCATAACCATACCTGACATATCATATGTAGTCTAATTATTGAGCCAATTTATGCAGAATCCCATGCTTCCTTATTTGAATGCAGCTCACAAAGCATTGAGATACATTAAACAAGCACCAGGACCATGATTATTTTATTCTTCGACATCTACCCTAAAGCTTAGAGCTTATAGTAATTCGGACTGGGGGCATGCTTAGATACAAGAAGATCAGTAACAAGGTATTGTGCGTTCATTGGCTCTTCTTTGGCATCTTGGAAATCTAAGAAACAGAACACAATTTCAAGGTCCTCGACTGAGGCCGTGAATAGGTCCATGGCCAATGTATTCTTTGAATTAAGCTGGCTTAGATACTTCATGATTTGCAAATACAATATCCTCAAGCAGCTATGCTATTTTGTTATAATAAAGCTACTTTACACATTGCAGCAAACCCGATTTTCCATGGACAGACAAAGCATACAGAGCTTGACTGCCATTTAGTCCATGATAAAGTTCAAGATGTGAGTGTTGTGACAGAGTATGTAAACAGTGCCTATAATGTTGCCAATATGTTAACTAAGCGACAAGCTTTTCTTTTAACTAGTAAGAATTCCATCAATTCCAAGGGCGATGGGTGATGAACTATAGAGTGGTGAAATATGAAGTTTATTAACCTAAATGAGATTAGCTAAAAGTTCTGAGGACTCGTTTACCTCCAAGTTCCAGGACTCGTTTACCTCCAAGTTCTATACCACAACTAAATGTTAGAAAGAGACTCCAAGAAATGATAAATACCCCTTTCATGTATTACACTTGTGGTCAGTAAAAACAACAAATTGCGCAAGTCAATAGATGATTTTAAAAAAAAAAAAAAAAAAAAAAAAATTCTATATGAGTTGCA
>NW_019264567.1:0-773 GCF_002742605.1 Olea europaea var. sylvestris | reverse complement strand
TGGTGCAAAGTTTAGTGACCATTTGGGCTATTCACTCTTTTAGACACCTTCTTATCACAATTGACGATATCTTTGACAAGTTTGTTAAAAATATCTAGATTCCTTTGAAGGATTCATTTTAAGATAGAAAAATCTTTCATACAAGCACGAATTATTAGGAGTAGATTTGAGCAAATATAAGTCATCCAACTTTTGCTAAAGCTCTTTTGTAGAATCAAGTTTTTCAACTTTTTTTACTAGTGTTAGATAAGTGTAAAATAATTGAAGTATAAGCAAGTTCATCGTATTCTTCCTTTTGTGCTTTTGTCAAATTTGAAGGAAATTTTGTAACCTTTTATTGAACCAAAATTCCCTTCATTTTTTGTTACCAAATTGAATATTTCAGTTTCAAAATGTAAAGACATTTTGAGAAAATAGAACAACCAAAATATACAAATAAGTCATAAAAACACCGTTTTAAATTTTCAGGGTTTTGTAAGATTCACAATCTTAGATCAAGGAAACATTCAAAATGGGTCGAGTCCATATGTTCTAATAGAATAACCAATGTAATACGAAGGTGTGTTAACAAAAATTTAGATTCTCACACAATGCAGTCTCACACAATGACAAATGATAACTAAAACACAAAAGCAATTATCAACTTGCTGTTAAATTCAACACTTCAAGCAGAGCAAATAATTCCTAAATTTCTTGCATAAGCAATAGTTACCTCTTCACGATAACCCTAATCTTAATGTCACTCCACACGATGATGCGTTCATACTGAAATT
>NW_019264566.1:10297-12168 GCF_002742605.1 Olea europaea var. sylvestris | reverse complement strand
ATTAAATGTCTAGAATGACATTTTTATTCATGATATGATATTTCTCTATACTTTAAATATTGTTCTCGACATTTTTGTGTTTAGCATTAATTGTGTTTTCACATGTGCAATATGAAATTATTTATTCTTTTATTAAGTGTAAAATAGAGAATTTGGTATCAAATTTGACCATTTTTTTGTAAAAATTATCAAAAGTGGATATTTTTTAATTAATATATGTAAAATTGGACATTTTTGTAAATGTCCCTAATTAATTCAACCAAAATTAGACCCTACCCGACCTAGGTTGGTGACCGTCCTTTGACCACGTCTTCTTTCTGGCCTGCACTGCACAGTCAAAAATGTATAAATCCACTCGTTCTTCCATTTCAGACACATCATCACAAAGAGAAATTTGCCTACACAAATTGATGATAGTTTGATTACAGATTTCTTGAGAAATGGCGTGTGTGGATAGTATTAACAATAACAGTCTTATAGCAGAAATGCAAGAGTCCAGTATCAATCCAGACAAATTGAACTACGAGATTTTTTCGATTTTGGAATCAAAGTTTCTCTTCGGTTACGAAGATAGGAAACTTTGGATTCCAAAACAAATCTCTCCGGTCATTGAACAACCAAACGCCGTTGTCAACGACGGTGACGATGTTCAGACCTTAAAATACCAGAGAGGTAAAATCTGCATTCTCAGCATCGACGGCGGTGGAATGCACAACATAATATCTGGTAAAGCGATTTCGTATCTGGAAATGGCGTTGAAGGATAAGTCGGGGAATCCGGCAGCCAGGATAGCGGATTATTTTGACGTTGCTGCCGGCACTGGCTTCGGAGGAATTTTCACGGCGATGCTTTTTGGTACTAAAGATCAGAACCGGCCTCTTTTTGACGCTGAAGACACGTGGAAGTTCCTCGCAGCGGAAGGGAAAAAATTCTACCGCACATGTCAGTCCAAGCCTAATTTCTTCAAGAGAGTGTTCAATAGAAATGGCGGCGGAGGAAATACCACCACAAGTTCAGCAACGGCGGATCTGGAAAAGATGATGAAGCAGGCGTTTACGGATGAGAAAACAGGGCGGAGTTTAACGTTGAAGGACACGCTAAAACCAGCTTTGATTTCGTGCTATGACCTCTCCAGTACGGCGCCGTTTTTGTTCTCCCGAGCGGATGCTTTAGAAACGGACAGCTACAACTTCAACATATGGGAGGTATGCTTGGCGACGTCGGCCGTACCGGGCATTTATGACCCGGTTTGCATGAAATCGGTTGACGGAATGAACCGTTGCATCGGTGTGGACGGGGGACTGACCATGAACAATCCAACTGTGGCAGCTATTACGCACGTGATTCATAACAAAGAGGAGTTTCCATTTGTTCGAGGAGTCGAAGACGTCTTGGTACTTTCAATAGGTACTGGTGGCCAGCTGTTAGAACGTAGTTTCGAGTTTGAGCAAGTCAAGAAATGGAAGGCTGAGGATTGGGCTCGACCTCTAGCTAGGATTTCTGGCAACGGCTCGGCCGAGTTGGTTGATCACGCTGTTGCTATGGCCTTTGGTCAGAACCAGAGCAGTAATTACGTCCGTATTCAGGTATTTTCTCGTTTCTATCTAAGTTTGAAAAGTTTGCTTGTACAAAAATACACAAATTCTAAAATAAATATAAGAGACATGGTATGGGACTAACGTACCCAGTTGGATATTTTGGGGCCATGCAATTTATTGTAGGGAAGTGTGAAGATTAGTGAAGGAGAGGCCGCCAAACTGCCAACCCAAAAGTAGACTGTTAGATATTGACATAGTATGCCCAGACCAGACTCTGTTCTCCTGCTGTTTTTATTACCTACATCTGTTTTTCACCCCTGTAGGACAGGGTAA
>NW_019264566.1:0-534 GCF_002742605.1 Olea europaea var. sylvestris | reverse complement strand
TTTATACACGAAATATGGGCATGCATTCCTTACATTATGGTCAAAATGCGTATCTGAATGTGCATGTGCAATGAGATCATAGTGATTGCATTTGTAGCAGTACCCAACGAAAATGTTTGAAAACATAATTAAATTTCCATCACATCATCAAAGAGCTTACCTCTGTTCCCGAATATTGCTTTAAAATTTTCTTAGCGACAGCTCCAGCAGCAACTCTCCCAATGGTTTCTCTTGCAGAAGATCTACCACCACCCTGAATTAGCAGAGGCACAAAAAATAAACCCGAAAATGATTTATAACAACAATAGATAAGTAGATCAACTATTTTTAGAGCTTGTTAATGAAAATATTCACTAAAATTCAACTGTAGAGGACGTTACCTGTACTGATCTCACACCATACTTGAAATCATAAGTTGCGTCAGCATGAGATGGCCTATAAGCTAATGACATTTCACTGTAGTCCTGAAAACCAGTCATATTGATGAACTTTACAAGCACCAAGAGAGTATGCATGCTGTTATCAGATAATTCC
>NW_019264565.1:10058-12170 GCF_002742605.1 Olea europaea var. sylvestris | reverse complement strand
GCAGCCAGGGCAGTGGTGGACTCGACCTGATCAACAGCGACAAGACCTGCCCACTCCAAGTTGTTCAAAGGGGTGATGACAAACCTGGCATTCCTGTCCAATTTTTTCCTGTAAATCTCAAAAAAGGTATCATCCGCGTCTCTACTGATTTGAACATCATGTTCAAAGACAAGTGGTCAGACAAAGACAAGAAGTGTCCCGAATCATCCATTTGGAAGCTCGATCACTACCATCCGTATGATCCATTGAAGAGAGAGTACTTCATTATGACTGGTGGAGTTGTAGGAAAAGCCGGGCTTGAGACGCTAGGAAACTGGTTCAAGATTCAGAAAATTGAAAAATCCGGTGGCTACAAGCTCGTGCATTGTCCCAGTGTGTGCCCGCATTGTAAAGTTGTCTGTAAAGATGTTGGAATTTATGTCCAGAATGGGCACAAACGCTTGGCTCTAAGCAATATTCCAATGAAGGTTACATTTAAGAAGGCATAAAGGAGTATCCACTCCAGGGTGGGAGCAACTAAGTGACGCATGCTTTATCTAAAACATGCGACATATGGTGGTTTAAAAGAATAATATGTGTGCTACTATGTAATTTCAATAACATGTTAAATACATGCTTGTCTTTTTCACTAAAGTTGTATAAATAAGACTCGTTTTCATAAGGCCGTTACTCGATCCTCTAATTGTTTGGAGGTATAAATCATAGCGAGATTAAAAATGAATAACGATGGGCAAAATAACTTTGAGGGGGACAATATAACAGAAGAAAATGCAAGACCAATGTTAAGCAACTATGGCAATTGATAAGATTATCTTTCTATTACAAGTGAAAAATCCTCTAATATTCTGAAAAATTCATAAGTTTTCCACAAACTTTTCTCCTAACCAATGTATTATTTAAGTTAAATAGGGAGGGTAATTGAATGAGGGATTGTCAAAATAATCATCTTCATCATACTTGGAGAAAGACCCGCTATTGTATTTATTTCGTCCATTCCAAATATTAAGCGTACTTCTCCACCATTGTTTAAAGGATGAGTTTTCTAGTTCTATTAATAAATTTTTACGTCAACATTGGGCAAGCCAAGAATATTATTTAGTGGGGACAATTTCCCTCATTCCCTCTGCCCCTGAACTCTTACTAGTAGGGTGTAGCAGTTAAGGATCTCTTAGAATTTTTAATGATAAGGTATAACCACCAAGGCAACGGAGAGAAAATCTGGGATTAGCTTAGGGTTATATCATGCTAGTCAATATAACTTAGTCGATGCATAAATTATAATGTAAAAGTAGTATAATTTTATATATCTGAATTAATTATTAGGAAAATTACTGTAGTCCTTAACCTATAGGTCCTGATGAACTTCTCTCTCCAACCTTTTATTTTATATTTTTTTGACACGTTGTACTTAACTATTTATGATGATTTTCATTCAATAAAATTGTTTAAGAATAATGTTATTTAGTACCACTGGCCATTGCTAGCACCCGTTTAGGTAGCACTAATGTAGCATCAAATGAAATTTATAATTAAATTAATCTCTTAATAGTTAATTCTACATTTCATTGAGTTTATCACTTAACGCCACCTGGATTGAAGTTTTAAACCAGTATTACTCTTGTTCTAAGGACACAGCACTTCACTAATTTTGAGAGTGTTCATTTTCATTTCTTCCCACGAAAGTAATGATCTCTCTCTGATCTTTTTAGGGAAATTTGCAGTTGCGCTTCTATCCTACTTGTTAGCATTTGAGTCCCCAAGTGGCTTATTATTTGGTAGTCAGATCTTCAAACTTACATTTTTGGTGCAAGTTGGTCCACAACTGGATGGAAAACGTCAAAATTCTATTAAAATGTCGCATGACTTAAGTGACCGCTAATGGCAGTTTATTTTTGTCAAGCCTTGTATTTATTAACATGCAATAAAAATGCTAAAGGTTAAAAAAAAAAAAATGAAAAAATTGGGTGTAACCAAACTGCTGGGTAACATCAATTTGAGAACGAATTAGGCTTTCCTTTTAAATGTCAATTGATTCAAATATTATGTTCCATAGCACGTACATGACCTATCTTGAATCATCCAGTTGGAAACTGGATCGCTACCATTCGTGTG
>NW_019264565.1:0-484 GCF_002742605.1 Olea europaea var. sylvestris | reverse complement strand
AGAATGAGTATTAATATTTAACCAAGGAGCAAAGTTTGAATTGCTGCGAGTCAATTTGGTGCATATTCTAGAAGTTATACTCTCTAGAGTTCACTAGAGTTTCTTGGTGAACAAGCAAACAAAATAATTAAATAACAAAAATCAGGATTTTCTAGATTTCCTTAAGAATTAAGGAAAATTAAATAATGAAAAATTCTAGAAGTTATACTCTCTAGAGTTCACTAGAGTTTCTGGGTGAACAAGCAAATATAATAATTAAATAACAAAAATCAGGATTTTCTAGATTTCCTTAAGAATTAAGGAAAATTAAATAATGAAAAATAGGAATTATCTAGAAAGTTTCCACCTCCATTATGTTTGCTATAAATAGGTGGTTGCCTTCAATTATAACCAATTGAAAAAGAAATTCAGCCTCTTGCATTATAAAACAAAGCTTATTTTGTACAACTATTTTCAATAAATAATATCCCCCCCCCCCTCCCTT
>NW_019264564.1:10894-12171 GCF_002742605.1 Olea europaea var. sylvestris | reverse complement strand
CCAATCCCATTTCCACAGAGATTGCAAAAACATAAGCTCGACAAGCAATTCCAGAAATTTTTGGATGTGTTCAAGAAGCTGCACATTAACATACCATTTGTTGAAACTTTAGCTCAAATGCCCAGTTACGCCAAGTTCATGAAAGATATTCTATCAAATAAGAGAAAGCTAGAGGACAATGAAACAGTCATGCTTACTGAGGAGTGTAGCGAAATTCTTCAACACAAATTACCATCGAAGTTAAAAGATCCAGAGAGTTTTACTATTCCTTATAACATTGGTAATTTATATATAGATAAAGCATTGTGTGATTTAGGAGCTAGCATTAATTTAATGCCTTTATCTCTTTTTAGAAAATTAAATTTAGGGGAAGCAAAATCGACTACAGTCTCACTGCAGTTGGCTGACAGGTCGATCAAGCAACCTCGAGGTATTTGTGAAGATATTTTGGTGAAGGTTGACAAGTTTATCTCCCCAGCGGACTTTATTATTTTGGATATGGAGGAAGATAGGGACGTCCCCCTCATATTGGGTCGCCCATTTTTGGCTACGTAAAAGGCTCTGATGATGTGCAAAAGGGTCAGTTGATATTGAGGTTAAATGAAGAAGAATTGACAATCAACGTGTTTAGAGCTTTTAGATTTCAGAGCGAACCGAATTCTTGCATACTGATTGATGTAATAAAAGATGCGGTGTCAGAGACAATCAAACTGGATCACCCTCAAGATCCGCTTGAAGCGTGTTTAGTGCATTCTCAGGATTTATCATCAGAAAAGGAGGAAGCAGAAGAATGTGCACGTTATTTGGCAACCATACTACTATTTTTCAAGCAACCACGTTTGGAGTTCGGTGAAAGACTCACAACACAGAAAGCTCCAGCTCTTGAACTCAAACAAATGCCCACTCATCTTCGTTATGCATATTTGGGGGAAAAGAATTCACTTCCAGTAATTATCTCGAACAATCTTATAGAATCGGAGGAGGATTAGTTGCTGAGGGTGCTTCGAGAGCATAAGACAGCAATAGGACGGACGATATCGGATATAAAAGAGATCAGCCCTTCAATTTTCATGCATAAGATATTGATGGAAGACGATTACAAAATTTCAATTGAGCATCAACGTAGATTAAATTCGACTCTGCAGGAAGTGGTAAGGAAAGAAGTATTAAAGTTTCTAGATGCATGGACATCTACCCCATATCAGACAGTCATTGGGTGAGTCTAGTACAGGTAGTGCCGAAAAAAGAAGGAATCACGGTGGTTCCCAATGAAAACA
>NW_019264564.1:0-1525 GCF_002742605.1 Olea europaea var. sylvestris | reverse complement strand
GGGCAAAGATAAAACTCCTTGATTCCTGAATGAGTCTTCTTAACATTGCTCTCGAGCATAGAACATCATTGAATCACGGAAAGATGATCATACATAATGCCTTCTGCAATTTATAATGCACATATTGGACATTTGGCAAACAATATCAGGAAAAAATCATAGACATATGGGACAACTATAGCATTCAAATATTTTATGTGAAACATTGTTTTAATTTATATATGCTCAAGGGAATATTGACCATTTATTGGTGAACTACAACGACAAGAGAAATTAACTCATCCTAACTAAAACTTCTTTCAGTTAAACTTGTCTGAAACCATTAATAACTGCAAAATGTAGCACCTAATTCATCCAGTCTAGATACACAAATACAACATTAACAGCCATGATATCATCATTCATTTCAACCAGCAGTCTTTACTCTTTAGTTTACGCATCAAATTTGCATAATTTATGTTCTGTGCAGATGTGTTGGTGTAAGTGTACATGTATGGTTGTGTATGTACATGTACATTTATAAAATATTAATAAACATAATCATAAATTTGCAAAATGTCTACATATTTTAGCTTCGATTACCATTTATTTATAACTTGCCAAATTAAACTGCACATTAGGGTAAAAGAATTTAGTTACTGTAAACCTAACACATGAATAACATGGTGCTCAGCCACATAATAGTTCTCTAATTCGGTAAATACTTCAATTGCAATATTTACTAAGCCCTTGTTTGGTATAAATTAAAATTAAATCGAATCTCAAGTTAAAGTCAACAAACAATTTTAAAAACACATCTCATGGGACCCACAACTTTTTAATCACACATTAGATCAATTTTTATCAAAATTTACTAACAATCAGATTCTAATCTACACCAAATTGGGAGTTTGATACAACCTTCATTTTTGAATACCTCTTTTATGTAATGAAGTATGGAGCCTATCACAGTAAAAAAAATTGAACATAGCCAAAACAAAAAGGAAATAAATGCAAACTTTTAAGGCAAGAAAATTTTTTCCAAAGCAGGACCATATAAAGTGTTAATGGGAACATACCAGGCAGAGTGTCTCTTTGGCCCTCTAAGTATCTTTCTTCAATTGTAACATCTGCAAGACGGGTCGAATTAAGCAGAGTATGGTCTAGATCAAGAACCAAGTATAGCTTCTTATGGCGTAGCAAGTTCTTGAAGTCTTTGTCACGTAATCTAGCAACCTCATCATTAGCAAGCCTCAAATTCTGCATATACAAGAGAACTACATACGTCAATGTGCAGTCTTTTCAAACATAAAAACTTCAAATATTTCTATGTTTGGGTGATAAGGAGAGGTAAATTTTATAATTAAATATTGCCTGTGTAGTGTACTTTTCCGCATTTTCTTCTTTTTTATTCTGTGGTGTTGAGGAAGTGGACATTGGATTCCTTCCCTTTCTTTCTTCCTATTATTTTTATTCATGATAGGGGATTGAGGAGGTTTTGAGATTGAGCATTTCTCTCCTAAGTATTATTACACACATTGCTGTT
>NW_019264563.1:9483-12173 GCF_002742605.1 Olea europaea var. sylvestris | reverse complement strand
AGATACACATATGTATCAACATCTCCATTGCAAATAGAGAATATACAAATATGCTTATTCCTTCATTATACTTGCCAAAGCATGGACAACCATGGTAATTGAGATCTGGAGGTGCATTCCCATGTCATTTCTCTCTAAAAGTAAGATTCTTGTGCGTATGTTACAGATTCTTGTGCGTATGTTGTAACATATATTACTTACATAACATTTGCATAACTTCAGAGCGGAGCTACTAAGAACTTGGTGGAGTCTATTTCCTATCATTTACAATACTAGTAACTTTTGTTTTACAGTCTAGGTAAGGATAAATAGTCTAGCATTGCAGCTTCAGCCGTACACCGAAAAAGTTGGGAGAAGGCGAAAAGGAAGACAAATCAGGCGAAGATACTGAATTTTGTATTCATTTCATCCAGAGACTCTAAGGTTTGAAAACATTCATTTCCACCTTTAGTTTACTTTTTTTTAAGCCTTATTTGGTATTCACTTGGAATCAATTCACATTTTCATCTTGATTCACATTGCATCAATTAATAGTTTCTTTATATGCACATATATATATCAAGATTCAACAACTCCTCTAAAAATAGAGAGTATCATAAAAATATTCTTATTCCTCCATTATTCTTGCACATGCATAGACAACCAAGGTAATTGATATGTGGAGAAGCATTCCCACGTCATTTTTCACAAAGTATGATTCTTTTGCTTATGTTGTAACATATATTTCTTACATAACATTTACATAACTTCAGGGGCGGAGCTATTAAAGACTTGATGGGGGCTATTACCTTTCATTTACATAATTAATAATTTGTGTTTTCAAAGTACAGCCCAAATAAGGGTAAGTACTCTAGCATACAAGCTTTTGCCCCACTCTGAACGAGTTGGGAGAAGACAAATCATGCTGACACACAGAATTTTTTATCCAATTCATCCATAAATCCTAAGGTTTGAAAAGAATCTTCGACTCCCTTTTCTTCTCTCTCTCATTTTTCTTTGGAAAAATCACAATGTTAGCATTGGGGGGCCGAAATTCAATGCCTTCTACGAGGAGACCGGACTTCAAACCTNCATTTTTCTTTGGAAAAATCACAATGTTAGCATTGGGGGGCCGAAATTCAATGCCTTCTACGAGGAGACCGGACTTCAAACCTCGTTTATTCTCCCATACTCGCACCTTCACAACACTGTTATCTTCTTGATCAGTATAAAAGACTCCAATTTCTACCTCCATCCACTTATCGGGTCTCATTGCAATATCCCCATTTATACCTGCCAGTGGATTAAGGTTCAAAACACTAGGTTCATTGTGAGCATCACCATCTTTAATTCTATCAAAACTGATAATTGCATTAGCTAACGAGGGACTACCCTTGTAAGAATTCGCGAATCCATATACAAGATAAGCTGCATAACAAGTATTCGGGGACAGCACATTTGTATCTATTTGTCCTCTCCTCGAATATCTAACCTCAAAACTCGATTAAGCTGTGTCACTGTTAAGAATCTGCAAATAATATTATTAATATGCAATTTATAATGAATTCAAAAGGAAAAAGATATATACGGTAAAGGACCTGGAGTCTTTGTGAGATGTCAACTTCCAGAATTCGGGGATTTCACCCCACAAAATTTTGAGTTTTCTTGCTCCAATCATAGCACATTTCTTCCCTGTTGTTTTATCAATATGAAAGCTCTGCATTCATCAATGTTTGAATAATTAATCCATATATTTTGGCAAAGTCGACAAATAACAGCAGAATATAGAAATTTATAAAAATTTGTGATGTTACCATTTTACCTCAGTCAAGTAAAATTGGAGAGTCACAAAGACTCAAGTAGAGTTCTTTCATGGTTGCATAGGTCACAGGATCCGCAGATCTGGAGATGATGTCTTCATAATCAGATAGAAGCAATCTCTCCCAATCTGTTTCTTTTACTGTACCGGAAGAAGATCCAGGTTGAATATTCTGATTTTCATGAATTGGAGTACTAGGATCAGATATGATACTAGAGCTGAAACTTGGATCCCTGGAATGAGCTAAAGCAAGTTCCCGGTCATGTTCTCTCCGCAGCACGACTTGCACAAGTCTTTCCCAATTGTCATAGTTATTAGACATTGAGTTATCTCTCTTTTAACAAAAATCTTGCAAGATACAAAATCTTGAACTATGAGAATCCCACTTGAACTATTCAAACATTAACATGGGATCCACACAACATATTTTAAATGGGATTACCGATTGAAAGATACACGGTTTATATAGAATGAAGTCTTGGTCTATCGTAGTAAATGATCTGAAATGCATACACTATACAGTAGAAGTGCATTTAAGTTTATATTCAGATATCTTGGTATTGTGATCTGTGAGAATATGGTTCTCTTAACTCCATTTTGTTCAGTTTTATTATGAACCATTGGATGGGATCGACGGCCGGGATATAATCTATTTGAGATATTTTTTGTAGCCTTGTCTTGGTGGAGATGTTTTTGACTTGATAGACTTGATGGTTGACACAAAAAGGCTCCCCCCACGTTTATTGGCAGAGAGGTCGTTTCTTCTCTTCTTAAGTTGACTGTCTCTTCATTTTTGTACTCTGGGTTTCGGTTGAAGGGGTCCGGTTGGTGGGTTCTTTGCCGGTTTCTCTCTCTCTCTTTGGAAGGTGATTTGCATTACATGGAGCTGTTC
>NW_019264563.1:0-1324 GCF_002742605.1 Olea europaea var. sylvestris | reverse complement strand
GACTACATATTGGTCACAATTATCAAAATAATTGATCACAAAATGCGGTTATCCTACTCAATCATATGCAACACCATCACCACCCACGTGCTCCACCACCATAAGAGAATGACACAATAAGAGAATCCTGCTAGAATTATTGGAACTTTAACATGGGATCTACACGACAGATTTGAAATGGATTAATGATTAAGAAAAACACGGTTTATGGTCTGGAATGCATAGTGAATACCGTAGAAGAGCATTTACTTTAAATTAAATTATCTTGATTTTTTGATCCATAATCTAGAAACATGGTCCACATAGGCTGATTTGTCACAATTTACGTGTCAAGAAACTACTTATTACAAGAAATCAAACAGAAAATTTCTGGCTTCTTAAAACTTAAGAAAGCCTTTCACTTAGTAAATTTCTTTGATATAAATGCCGTGTCAAGATCTCTGTTTTGCGGAAATAATCTAAACTCCTTGTCACTATTCAAGTCAATGTGTCAAGTTACCATTGGCCAAACACAAGAATATGTCTCTTAATTAGTCGTGATTGTCTAAACTAAAGAAGCAACTTGTAGACGTCCCACTCCAATGTCAAGAACATTAGTACAATCTCGATAATTTAATACCATTAGAACCAAGAACATTATATTAATGAATCATTGAATAAATTATTAATTTTACGAAGATATTTGTTATTTTTGCAAAATATTGTGTCTATTCTACTATGGGACAAATGTCTTTATGCATTGCAAAGTGTTGGAGAAGAGATCCTAGTCGATATCATTTTTGAGAAGAAATAAGCTCCACAAGATATGAATCATAAGAAGGTTTCCAAGAGTGTAAGTTTTATGATATACTACAATTGTAGGGTGTAGTTAATTATTAGTATTGAATTTATTATTAGGGATCGAAGTTAATTAATAAGATTAATTATTTCTTGATCGCTTAGGTTAAGGGGTCTTATTAATCCTAATTGGATTACGGTTTGCAGAAACCTATATACACAATCTATGTTTATGGTTTCAATACGCTTGTCATTGTTCTTCCCTTGTACAAGAGAAATACGCGAAATTCCAAAATTAATTCTTTTTAAATGACGCCCCATCCTCCTCCTCGTTGTAGTGGAGTTCCAATTTTTACATCGTGAAATCTATTAGAGGTTGGTCATTCGGACAGATGTAGTCTGTTGAGATCATGGTAAATATTTATTATGTCCCAACTGATTCGATTCGTCAAGTGTATACCTTCTATCACTAAATTTGATACTACATTAGTAGATTACGACTCGAAGTGTTGCGGGTTAAATGACATGTTTATTAAGATGACAACCA
>NW_019264562.1:8699-12174 GCF_002742605.1 Olea europaea var. sylvestris | reverse complement strand
CGACACGACACGACAGCCAGAAAGGATGGTGTCTCATTGGATAGAGAATGAGAATTTCGTAACTACTATGCGCTTTCTTTTTATCGTACTTCTTTTACTGTTCAAAAACGATGACTGTTGGCTGTTAGTCAACTCTATTCCCCTCTTCTACCACTTTATTATATACAATTATTAGTTAATATATCCCCTTTTTCCTCCTCCACACCTCCATGGATCAGAAGCTGAAGAACCCATAATTCAAGATTTATGGAATTTTTAGAATTATTGAATTCGGGTTTGGATTTTTGTGGGGATTCTTGAAAATATTATTTTGATGCGACATTAAAATTTGAAAGATTTCAACTAGGTAATGATTTTAAGTTTCTTGGTCTCACCTTTTCGATGATTTTTTTATTTTTTATTTTAAAGTTAGATTGGGGTTTACCATGTGGGTTGAATTTTGGATGGAACTAGATTAATATTAATAATGGACTGAATTTGGAATTCTTATAGGTTTGTTTTCGTTTAATCTTAGTTAGTTGAAATCATATTGGGGATTTGATGATCTTAGATAGCTCTTGAAGGTGCTTATTTTGCATTTGAAAAGTTTATATCAGAGCCAGTTTTACATATACTTCGAAAAAGTTATTTATGCTTTAAACTAGGATTAGAAATGCTGGTTAAATAGTCTTGAAAACGAGTTTTAGCAACTGATATCTTGAAACATAATGAAACTGGAGACTTCTATTTTTCTGTTACTTTTGGTTTTGGTTTCTCCTTTCAAGTGTCAAGTAAAATAGGGATAAAGAATGATTGGTGGTGTCGGTTGATTCAGGAGTTAGAAAGTGAAGTTCTAAGGTGCAATTCTTATTTCGAATTCAAGAGAAAGCATTTGAACAAGAGGAATGATAAAAGAGCTTATTCATAAATAATGCTAGATGATCAGCTATGTGAATAGAGAAGTAAGAGAACATTGGCTTAACTAAGCGTGTCTTTTGGTTTAGGTAAAAAAAGTACAAGTTCGTAAGTTTTTGTTTTCTAACATGTTTGGATATGTTATCTCTTTTTGCTTGCAACTTATTTACAACTTTAACCAGTAACAAAATATTCATTTTAAGAACCAACGTATTTACTTGTAAGCAAGTGAACTCTTTGAGGTAAGCCAAACACGTTCTTAGTTTCAATTCGTGAGTATAGGTGATAAGAGAGAGCATTGGCTTAATTAGTTGCTGGTTACCGGTTCGAGCATTTCCAATGTTTTCTTTTTGCTATTTCTTTCAATGTTTTACTCTTGTGCTCGATTTAAAGTGAAATAAATGAAAAGGGAAGTCTTGTCTCTGCTTAAGTATTGTTGTGATTTATTCAGTTTTATTACTTCCTTTGACACCAGCTAGCGGCCTTGCTAAATAAAACACACAAGAGATGGATCATTCCACACCCAATTCTGTTAATTTGATTTTGATTAAAAGAAATTTTAATCAAATTCTTTTGGTTATAGCTTACAGCTTCCCCTTTTATTTGGATTTGTATAGCCTAAATTAAAAACTGTTCATTCTGTACCTCTTGCTTTCTCTTCTAGAGATTACAAGCCTATGAAATAGAACTAAATACGTCATTACCCTAAACATATATCGAAACAGAAGTCATTGATGCTATTTTGGTGGAAGTTGCCTGTTAAATGAAACTGCCTGCACCCTCTTTTGAAGCACACACAACAGGGGCAGGGGAGAAACAAAAATAATAGGGGTGGAGGGGGTGACGCCCTTGGGGGACAACGGGCAGGGGCTGATTGGGTGAGTTGAGGGAAGGGACATTCTGCTTCCCACTTTTAAGGTTTAAGGTTAATTGTCTTTCTGACACATATCTATACAGAATGTGCAAAAGACAAGACTTTTATCCCTTTGTTTGTATTGAATCCCTAGTGGGACCGAAGGGCTCAAAACTTGAAGGTTAAGACTCAAATGTTAAGAAAAATTGGTTGGAAACCCAAGTCCTCATTTATATCGAAGTTGGTGATCCATGCTATTTTCCTTGTCTCTGAAGATAAATTTTTTATCTGAATCACTAAAGAAGCCTAATAAGTGGAAATAACTGCATGTTATCAAGAGGGATCAACTCGAATAATGTAATTATAGATTGTTACATAACCTTTATTGAAAGAAGTAATGTTGTTTTCTCTAGCAGCTACTTTGAATCTGATGGCTGGAAGCTGGGATGGAAATTATGATCCAGGTGGTCAATCTGATGACAGCCTCCATTTTGATAGACTACGTATTGAACCTATTTACGATGCATTTATTTGCCCTCTAACTAAACAAGTAATGCGAGATCCCGTGACGTTGGAGAACGGGCAAACATTTGAGAGAGAGGCCATTGAGAAATGGTTCGGGGAGTGTAAGGAGAGTCGAAGACGGCTCGTTTGCCCGTTGACTTTGAGAGAGCTAAGAAGCACGGAACTAAATCCAAGTATTGCTTTACGGAACACAATTGAAGAATGGAAGGCGCGGAATGAAGCTGCTCAGCTTGACATGGCTCATAGGTCATTATCGATGGGCAGCCCAGATAACGACATTTTACAGGCTCTGAAGTTTGTCCAGCAACTGTGCCTAAACAATCGGTCAAATAAGCATGTAATCCGTAATGCAGAACTGACACCAGTGATAGTCAATATGCTGAAAAGCAGTAGTCGTCTGGTTCGGTGTAAGGCTCTGGAAACACTTCGTATTGTGGTAGAGGATGACTCCGATAATAAGGTTGTCAAAGGTTGACATTTCACTGTATGTTTTATATATGCAGGTTAAGTTATGATTTCCTGTCTTTAACTGTCTTTTTTGCAGGAAATAATGGCTGAAGGGGACACTGTGCGCATGATAGTCAAATTCTTATCGAATGAGCAATCCAAAGAGAGAGAAGAAGCTGTTTCTTTACTGTATGAGCTCTCGGAATCTGAATTATTGTGTGAAAAGATTGGTTTAGTTAATGGAGCAATTCTTATGCTAGTTGGAATGGCTAGCAGCAACTCGGAAAATCTTCTGACTGTTGAAAAGGCTGATAAAACGCTGGAGAATCTAGCAAAATGTGAGAACAATGTAAGACAAATGGCTGAAAATGGAAGATTGCGTCCTCTTCTAACGCTACTCCTTGAAGGTGTTGTAACTTGTACCAACCTCCGTAGTCTTTGGATGTGTATAACTCATTGTGTTCATGTCTTTTCTACTTTTTTCTTTATGAGTATTACAGGTGCTAATGAAGAAATGCTTTATATGGATCAGAATTTGTTAGCCTGCTTATTATGTTAATGTAAAGGTGGAAGTTTCTGTGCTGAGCATGATATGATACTTGCGGTGTTGTTTACTGTATCATGACATAAATTGACAGAAATTGTGGAAAATTAGGATGGAAACCAATAATAACATGTGTTGGTACGCTGTACTAGGAGGGACTAGATTGTACAATAAACAAGATTTTAACTTCTTTTTCTACCATATTTGTTGTG
>NW_019264562.1:0-1295 GCF_002742605.1 Olea europaea var. sylvestris | reverse complement strand
TTTTTTTCGACTCTATTTCGTTCTATATACAAAAATTTACAATTTTGAAATTTGACTTGTAATTAAGGAATTTGAAAATAACTTTTCGCATTGTGCGGAGAGTTTTTGTTTCTCTTACTGTACGGAGAGTCGATTTGTCATTCCTTCGCACTGTGCGGAGATTTTTTTTCTCTCAACGCTTTTTTTTACTCCACACATAGTTCAACTCTCTACGCACTATGCGAAGAGTTTTTTTTTTCCGCATTGTGCAAAGAGTTTTGCCATGTTACGGACCAACTCTCCGTACTCTGCGAAGAGATTAACTTTTTTCGCACAGTGCGTAGAGTTTTTTTCTCTCCGTACTGTGTGAAGAGTTGGTTTGTTATCTCTCTGCACTGTGTGGAGAGATTTTTTTTTAACTCCGCACTGTGCGAAGAGTTTGCCAACTCTCCGCACATGGTTCAACTCTCTCCGCACTATGCGGAGAGGTTTTTTTCTCTCCGCACCTTTTTTTTTAATTTTTACTCCGCACTTGGTTCAACTCTCTCCGCACTGTGCGCAGAGTTCTTTTTTCCAATTTAACAATATTGAATTACATAAAATTTAGAAAGATAATCTCCATATTCAATTTGATCTTGTCAACAATATCAATGAATACAAGTAAAATAATTTGTATATTTCTTATTCAAGCATGAAATATACAAACATATTTGTTCTAGATAACATACTGCTATGCAATTCTAAAAATAATTTACAATTATTTTCTTATATCATGGAAATATTTTTAAATATTGCTTCAAAAACTTTCCAAAAAAAAAAAAAACTAAAATTCATACACTAATAAAAATACGATAAATACAAAATTCGTGCAACGCACGTGATAGCGACTAGTTCTAACAATTATGTTACATGAACATCATTGTTACATTATTTTTGATATTGTGCTACATGACGATACATAATTGGACAATTTAAAAAAAAAAAACACACATTAATACAATTGAATCTGCACTTAGCATAATTCATTTTCTAAAGGTAATGCAACAATATAATGCTTGGTACTTTCTCTTCAACCCAAATCCTATTTTATTCACGCCTATTTCCTCTACCATTCCTATGGTATCTTTGTTGCCTTTAAGAGTTGGAGTATCCGTGGTTGCCTCCCCCAAAGTTCGAAGAAGACGACACGTGCATCTAACACTTTGTCGAAGTGTGCTGGAATTTAATAAGTGGATATGAATGGAGTCGAAATCAGTTGATCACGTGTGTTCTCGTCGGATTTCAAGGTCAACAAGTAATCTGAAATAATTTATTGC
>NW_019264561.1:11646-12174 GCF_002742605.1 Olea europaea var. sylvestris | reverse complement strand
TACACGAGGGCGAATGTCCAACATGCTAAGACACGTAGACGGTCTAAAACGAGCGGTTCAAAGGGCGTGGGAGTAGCCCAACGACGCGGGACAGTGACGTTCGGAATCCGGCGGGTTGTTCGTGATCCGATTGTATAATAATTACCAACCGGTGTTCATAAATGTACATGTAAATGTGTATAAACTCGATTTGTGTATTGCAAGTAAGTGAGAGAGAGTTGAGTAAAGTGTAGTTCTTTATATTGATTCTTGCATTAGCCCTTTGATGTTACACAAGGGAAGTATTTATAGTGATACATGTGAAATGAGAGCCCTGGGATGAGGTGGCACGTGGCCTCATCTCTTTGATTCAAACATCCTATCCTAGGCATGGGGCTTGACTTGCTAGTTTGATGCGCATTTATTGCTTTGTGCAGAGCCTCCATACTAGTGACAAGACTTAACTTTTATGCTTATGACAAACGTTCCATCAATCATTCGAATAAGATCTTTGTGCAGACGATCTCTTGGAAGAAGTGACCATGGAGG
>NW_019264561.1:0-1977 GCF_002742605.1 Olea europaea var. sylvestris | reverse complement strand
AGGTAATATCTCAACATTCCCTCCTGTTTGTATTTTGATTTCAAGTCAATAATGCATGCTTAAGAGTTTTTCCAAAAGACTCTAAATATAAAATATCCTTTATTTGAAAGGGCAAATGTTTAAAAATAAGTTTCAAGAGGCTCTAAATTTAAAGAGTTAAACACACTATTTATTCTTAATGTACAATGATTACATTTAGCCCCCGTTCGGCCCACATTCTTATTTTTTTTCTCTCTCTTATTTTTAATCACATAATCTTCCATAAAATAATATTATACGCAAATCAAAGACTTTTCATTCTTTTTCAACAACACTTTTTTCAAAAAAAATACTATTTCAGCAATTAAAATTTGACAAGAATGGAGGCCAAACGAGGGGCTTTTCAATACTCTACTTTTTAAACATTTCAAACCACATTTAAATTGATTGATCATTGACATATAAAAAATTGTGTTAAATGAAATATGAGAAGAAATCAATCAAAATATCTCGATAAAAGCAAAATGAAGAACCAAAATAGATAGCATCATTAGAGTGTAAAAATTTGGACTCTTTAAATTTAAAGATGCTCTTTATAATGCATACGATGCTTTTTTATAAATAAAGTGTGTCTTGGAGATGTTAAAGTCTTATCATAAATCACTTATCTTACAATAATTTATGATTCATGATTTTAAGTTATGTAAATTACACTAGTGTATTGCACGTGGTTTTGCATTAATGGAACCGAAATACTACTAGCATGTTTAGTAAGAAAGAGTAGACATTAATGAAAATATCAAAAATAAAAAAAAAATTAATTATTTTTAGTGTTCTTTTGTAGAATTTTACTATTTATCGAAGATGTTCTAACTTAATAGATTTAAATTTACTGACAAATACTTTAAAAACTAAGACATCTAAGTGGATAAAAAAGAGACACGTGCAATGTTTAGCGACGAAAATTTTGTAACAACAATTACTTGTCACGACTTTAAATTAGGCTGTCTTGAACTCAAAGGAAATCTCGAATGGAAAATTTACATGTAGAATATTTTCGTATCATAATCGAATAGAGACTAATAGGGCATATTCGGTCCATTCAACCTAACAAAATTAGACAAAACTACTTATAAGTTATGCCACATGTGTCTATCTTCATGAATTGTGCCTAATTTGTATCATGCCTTGACTTATTAAACAAACTCTTACGTTTGTTTTATGTACATGCACCAGATCCTTTTTAATTTAACACGTCATTTATGATCTATACACATAAAATCATACAAAAACCAGTTTGAGTAGATATATAGAAATATATATTTGTTTATTGGAAAGCTAATTAATAAAAAAATTCTTAACAAACTTTTTAAAAGTTCAAGTCCTTGAGTTCTACAATAGTCAATCACTCACATGCATGGAATCTCCCATCTTTCGAAATGTAAAACAATAATCAATAATAAAAGGAGAATATATATATATACACACACCCACACAAAAACAAAAAACAAAAACAAAAAAACAAAAAAATTAAAAACAAAAACGAGAAAAAACTTCACAAGGATTTAGCAGCAGCAGAGGCACTTGTGGATTCAAGAACCCAGGGAATACTCCCACTCTCCCCACCTCTAGGACAGGCTGTAGGGCTTTCTTTATTATTAATAAGTACTGAGGAAATGGCGGCTGCAACAGCAACTCTAAACTTAGGATCAGAAGGAATTGCACTCATATTTTCTTTCAAATGTTTATTAATATCATTACTCCCTTCACCTTTAGGCCCCATTCCTTCTCCGAGTTCTGGACCAGAAAAAAGCCGGTTAGCTCCATTATACTTGCCTGGTTTAGGCAGCCAAGAATATCCCAGCTGTCCCGTAGGTTGTCCTGTTCTGTACTGTGAAGGGCCAGTCCCGAGAAATTGTCGGTCACAAGCACTGTTTGTGAGATCAAGAACAATACCCTTAGAAGGGTCATTAGGGTACATGTTTCTTAGGTGTGGAA
>NW_019264560.1:10784-12174 GCF_002742605.1 Olea europaea var. sylvestris | reverse complement strand
AGTCTGATTGATCATTGTGCATATAGAAGGGAATGGGATGTTGAAATGCTGAAGCAGAATTACTTAGAAATTAAAAAAAAAATCTTTAATTCAATAAACAAGATCGTCTAGATATTCATATATATGTTATTCAAGAATAAAGGATTCGAATTTTTACCTAAATTTGATGGTCAATTCTTGAATTAATTCTGAATTATGAACTTCCACCTTTTCAAATCACGAACTTTTTGTTTCTAATTCCAAGTACTTGATGTCTCAAACCTCCCAGTTTTTTATGGTATTCTCCAAAGTCAAGACTACACCAGTGGGTAGGCACCTTCTTTTAATTAAATCAAGAAACTAATTCTTGAACTGAACATATAAATAAAAGCAAGAAAAATCTTCTATTTTCAAATTTGAACACTATAAAATTATGTATTATGGTTGTTGTTCAATTTCATAGGATGCCTAGGTTCATCTAATCTCTATTTATAGAAATATAATTTCAATCATTGTACAATAATAATTCCCCATTCAAATAGGAGTTGATTAAAATTCAAGTAGGAGTTTTAATTAAAGTCCAAATTCAATTAGTTTACATTTAATTAAATATACATAACCTTGTGAAAGGATTTAGACGAAGTATACAGCGATCAACTGGAATTTAATTCTTCATAACATCAAGCTATAGAATTAAACTCGATACGTGTTTCGTTTAATACACAAAGTGTACTAGTGTCACCTTTAATCATTTATGTGATAAGGACAAACTACAAGCCCGAATAGTGGATCAATCAACAGTACAACTTTCCAGTATAAAGTGTCAACCCTTAAACATTAGTTGTGAATAAATTATGTATGATCAAAATAAAAGTTGTGTCATACTGTACTTCTCAATATCCAACTTATATTATCACAAGTGATTATAGACACTTTAATTCTAAATAAATACATTAAATAAATAAAATCACAATTTTTTATTATAAATTATTATTTTATCATAGCAAAATTTACTATATCGAGACACAACCCAAGAAATCTCCCACTTGTCCTAGAGTATATGTGTCATGTCTTGCAGATATCCCTCGAACCTTAGTGGACTGGCCTTTAGTAGCGAGTCTAGAAGTTCATCCCAATAGCATTTCTTATTGACACCTACAATTTCTCTAGCGACTATTTCTCTCAAAAGATGATATTTTCATTCAATGTGTTTCCCCTCTGATGACTCTTGGTTCATTAACATTTGTCACAGTCCCACTGCTATCCCAATACAGTATAAAGGGCTGTGTAGATGCACTAAAAAACTCGGTATCTGTTAGAATTTTTTGGTCATATAGACAATGATACTGATGTAGACTTGCAATAATCTTCATCACTTTGAAAGTCCGAATCCCTGCAACCCATCAAAATA
>NW_019264560.1:0-2266 GCF_002742605.1 Olea europaea var. sylvestris | reverse complement strand
ATGTTGGGCCCTTATATTTGTAAGATGAGCACGCTTTACTCGAACCATATTTTGAAACTGTTAGTTCAAAATCATATCGGGCTCGAATCGAACTGATAATATGCGGGTCTCTCTGGGCTGGCCCTTCCATTTTGTCAACATATGGCATGAGTAGAGGGACTTCTGATGAATATATAATAGATTAGGGCCCCTTTTGTAATTTTTCTAAAGTTCTCCTCGACATAAATTCTTCTTCAGCTAGGGTTTGCAGAATATATTGATTACTGTTTGCTTCTTCTCGGCCGTCACTTCTCTACGTTGTCTCCTCTCTCTTTGGTGGTGGAGCCCCCTCTCTTTCAGGTTCCCGTCGATTCTCTCTCATCAATAGTATCGTGTTAATGAGTAATATTGTTGGATGCTTTTGGGCGTTTAATGTCTTTATTAGTTCAATTATCATTATTATCTGATTTCTCACAGTTTATTCGTTGATCTTTACTCTAATTTCTGTATCTGGAATTTCTTTCCTTCATATGCTATGCTGAGATTTGAATTCGTATTTGCGAAGTATTATGGCGTTTTGTATTTGAACAGAGGAAGAAATCTATTTAGGAAATGCATAACAAATTGAAGAAATTTGCAGGGTCTGTTTGTAGTTGAATCAATGGACATTAAGATCTCAAAACCTATACTTGGTCGTTCCTCTAATTACAAGTGGAAAGAACTCTTTTTTCACATCCCAAATACTTTCTAGTTTGGCAGAATAATAAAGCAAACTTGGACAACTCAAATCTCTTTTTCTTGTAAAATTCTTGTTCTGTGTTATTACTGATCTTTAAACGTTAAAAGACAATCTAACGTGTTTCCTACACTCCCACACTACTGTTCTTAGTTCTTACCTTTGTCAATTTAATGAATAGGGCCAGGTTGGTCTTCGGTGCTTGATCCAATATCATTAGAATGGATCTTATTTTTATGAATATTGCTTTATAACATGGCATATAATGACAACTCGGGTTTGATAAAAATAGTCTGATCTTGTAAACATCTCAATTTGGAATACATCCTTCTTTTGCCTAGGAGTAAACAGTAATTCGTTCATCTAAAAAGCTTAAATAACAACTTGTTAGAGAAGGTGAAACTTATATTGTAAAGTTTATCTTCGACACAACCTATTAGGCCCATGTTTGGTTATGATTAAAATTTGATTTTAATTGTCAAAGTCAAACAATCAATATTAACCACATCTTTCATGGGTCCCACAACTTTTTAACCATGCATTTCAAAAACTTCTATCACAATCTACCAAAAAATCTAATTTTAATTCCTACCAAACGTCCTCTAGGTTGGGTTTGTTTTAATTGCAGGCTTGATGTGTGGAATTTTTTTTTTTTTAAGATATTTATCAGAAACTTGAACTTATTAGTACATTTTCTTAGTTAGGTTTTGTGTTGAATCACCCCCATCAAGAAACTTAAGCCGCTAGAGGGAGAAATTATTTTTAATTTTTCTTTTATAATTTTAAAAGGAATATTAGGTAGTTTTATGGAAAATAATCAATTAACAGCATCTTAGTTTTTCATGTATGTTTAGACAGCTATGTAATTACACACGGTGTAGCTTAAAGATGCTGATATTTGTGTTTCTATATTGCTGTATTCTGTATGTTTTTAAATACTGTGTGTGTACAAGGCTTCAGTGTCCATGAAGTGAACAATTGTTCAATTTTTCCACGTACTAGATTCTTTTGAAAATCTGTGCTTAAAGAAGCATTTTGGGTGTATGGATTGGTATTCTCTCTTTTGTTTATGATGTAATATTCCTTCCTGTTGGCAACTGTTTTGTTGCATGCAAATTATCTCCTAGATTCCTAGACATTTTCCTTCTGTACTTCTCATCATGACTGATGATGAAAGCCATTTGATACTTCTGTGAGCTCTATGCTTTTTCCGTTTAATCCAGGTCAATTCTATTCTGTTCATTACTAAATGATGTTACCTTTCTGCTCGACGTGTGACCATGAAGTATTTTCTGGGGTTGAGGAAATGTGTTCAATTGAAAATGATTGCGATTATTTTCTAATTTTGCTTACACAATGCATACAGTTTTGGCCCTGTTTGTCTCTTTAAAATATAACTCTCTAATTCTGTTACTAATTTTCAACCACATATTTACATGATAAAATATTTTACATGTAAACCCGAAACTTGTCCATACTTTTTAACCACACATTCTCCAAAAAATCACTTTCAAAACCTCAATTTTTTTTATTTTTTATTTTTTCAAAATA
>NW_019264559.1:0-12180 GCF_002742605.1 Olea europaea var. sylvestris | reverse complement strand
TTGTTTCCGATCAATCTGTCAAATTTTTGCACATTCCCACACCGTCGCGAAAAATGACGAAATTGCCCCCGGCGCGATTTTTGATTCCGATAAATCTGTCAAATTTTTGCCCATTCCAACACCGTCGCGAAAAATGACGAAAATTCCCGCCCCCCGATTTTTGTTTCCGATCAATCAGTCAAATTTGAACCCTTTCCGACACCGTCGCGAAAAATAATGAAATTATCCCCGGCGCAATTTTTGTTTCCTATTAATCTGTCAAATTTTAGCCGATTCCGACACCGTCATGAAAAATGACGAAATTGCCCCCGGCGCGATTTTTGTTTCCGATCAATCTGTCAAATTTTTGCCCATTCCAACACCGTCGCGAAAAATGACGAAATTGCCCCAGACCCGATTTTTTGTTCCCGATCAATCAGTCAAATTTGAGCCCATTAAGACGCCGTGGGGAAAAATGACGAAATTTCTCCCGGCGCGATTTTTGTTCCCGATCAATCAGTTAAATTTGAGCCCGTTCCGACACCGTCACAAAAAATGACGAAATTGTCCTCGACGCGATTTCTTTTTTCCGATTAACCTGTCAAATTTTAGCCCATTACGACACCGTTGCGAAAAATGACGAAATTGCCCCCGACTCGATTTTTGTTTCCGATCAATCTGTCAAATTTTTGCACATTCCCACACCGTCGCGAAAAATGACGAAATTGCCCCCGGCGCGATTTTTGTTTCCGATCAATCAGTCAAATTTTATCCAATTCCGACGCCGAATTACGAAATTGCCCCCGGGGCAATTTTTGTTTCCGATCAATCAGTCAAATTTTATCCAATTCCGACGCCGAATTACGAAATTGCCCCCGGGGCAATTTTTGTTTCCGATCAATCAGTCAAATTTTATCCAATTCCGACGCCGAATTACGAAATTGCCCCCGGGGCAATTTTTGTTTCCGATCAATCAGTCAAATTTTATCCAATTCCGACGCCGAATTACGAAATTGCCCCCGGGGCAATTTTTGTTTCCGATCAATCAGTCAAATTTTATCCAATTCCGACGCCGAATTACGAAATTGCCCCCGGGGCAATTTTTGTTTCCGATCAATCAGTCAAATTTTATCCAATTCCGACGCCGAATTACGAAATTGCCCCCGGGGCAATTTTTGTTTCCGATCAATCAGTCAAATTTTATCCAATTCCGACGCCGAATTACGAAATTGCCCCCGGGGCAATTTTTGTTTCCGATCAATCAGTCAAATTTTATCCAATTCCGACGCCGAATTACGAAATTGCCCCCGGGGCAATTTTTGTTTCCGATCAATCAGTCAAATTTTATCCAATTCCGACGCCGAATTACGAAATTGCCCCCGGGGCAATTTTTGTTTCCGATCAATCAGTCAAATTTTATCCAATTCCGACGCCGAATTACGAAATTGCCCCCGGGGCAATTTTTGTTTCCGATCAATCAGTCAAATTTTATCCAATTCCGACGCCGAATTACGAAATTGCCCCCGGGGCAATTTTTGTTTCCGATCAATCAGTCAAATTTTATCCAATTCCGACGCCGAATTACGAAATTGCCCCCGGGGCAATTTTTGTTTCCGATCAATCAGTCAAATTTTATCCAATTCCGACGCCGAATTACGAAATTGCCCCCGGGGCAATTTTTGTTTCCGATCAATCAGTCAAATTTTATCCAATTCCGACGCCGAATTACGAAATTGCCCCCGGGGCAATTTTTGTTTCCGATCAATCAGTCAAATTTTATCCAATTCCGACGCCGAATTACGAAATTGCCCCCGGGGCAATTTTTGTTTCCGATCAATCAGTCAAATTTTATCCAATTCCGACGCCGAATTACGAAATTGCCCCCGGGGCAATTTTTGTTTCCGATCAATCAGTCAAATTTTATCCAATTCCGACGCCGAATTACGAAATTGCCCCCGGGGCAATTTTTGTTTCCGATCAATCAGTCAAATTTTATCCAATTCCGACGCCGAATTACGAAATTGCCCCCGGGGCAATTTTTGTTTCCGATCAATCAGTCAAATTTTATCCAATTCCGACGCCGAATTACGAAATTGCCCCCGGGGCAATTTTTGTTTCCGATCAATCAGTCAAATTTTATCCAATTCCGACGCCGAATTACGAAATTGCCCCCGGGGCAATTTTTGTTTCCGATCAATCAGTCAAATTTTATCCAATTCCGACGCCGAATTACGAAATTGCCCCCGGGGCAATTTTTGTTTCCGATCAATCAGTCAAATTTTATCCAATTCCGACGCCGAATTACGAAATTGCCCCCGGGGCAATTTTTGTTTCCGATCAATCAGTCAAATTTTATCCAATTCCGACGCCGAATTACGAAATTGCCCCCGGGGCAATTTTTGTTTCCGATCAATCAGTCAAATTTTATCCAATTCCGACGCCGAATTACGAAATTGCCCCCGGGGCAATTTTTGTTTCCGATCAATCAGTCAAATTTTATCCAATTCCGACGCCGAATTACGAAATTGCCCCCGGGGCAATTTTTGTTTCCGATCAATCAGTCAAATTTTATCCAATTCCGACGCCGAATTACGAAATTGCCCCCGGGGCAATTTTTGTTTCCGATCAATCAGTCAAATTTTATCCAATTCCGACGCCGAATTACGAAATTGCCCCCGGGGCAATTTTTGTTTCCGATCAATCAGTCAAATTTTATCCAATTCCGACGCCGAATTACGAAATTGCCCCCGGGGCAATTTTTGTTTCCGATCAATCAGTCAAATTTTATCCAATTCCGACGCCGAATTACGAAATTGCCCCCGGGGCAATTTTTGTTTCCGATCAATCAGTCAAATTTTATCCAATTCCGACGCCGAATTACGAAATTGCCCCCGGGGCAATTTTTGTTTCCGATCAATCAGTCAAATTTTATCCAATTCCGACGCCGAATTACGAAATTGCCCCCGGGGCAATTTTTGTTTCCGATCAATCAGTCAAATTTTATCCAATTCCGACGCCGAATTACGAAATTGCCCCCGGGGCAATTTTTGTTTCCGATCAATCAGTCAAATTTTATCCAATTCCGACGCCGAATTACGAAATTGCCCCCGGGGCAATTTTTGTTTCCGATCAATCAGTCAAATTTTATCCAATTCCGACGCCGAATTACGAAATTGCCCCCGGGGCAATTTTTGTTTCCGATCAATCAGTCAAATTTTATCCAATTCCGACGCCGAATTACGAAATTGCCCCCGGGGCAATTTTTGTTTCCGATCAATCAGTCAAATTTTATCCAATTCCGACGCCGAATTACGAAATTGCCCCCGGGGCAATTTTTGTTTCCGATCAATCAGTCAAATTTTATCCAATTCCGACGCCGAATTACGAAATTGCCCCCGGGGCAATTTTTGTTTCCGATCAATCAGTCAAATTTTATCCAATTCCGACGCCGAATTACGAAATTGCCCCCGGGGCAATTTTTGTTTCCGATCAATCAGTCAAATTTTATCCAATTCCGACGCCGAATTACGAAATTGCCCCCGGGGCAATTTTTGTTTCCGATCAATCAGTCAAATTTTATCCAATTCCGACGCCGAATTACGAAATTGCCCCCGGGGCAATTTTTGTTTCCGATCAATCAGTCAAATTTTATCCAATTCCGACGCCGAATTACGAAATTGCCCCCGGGGCAATTTTTGTTTCCGATCAATCAGTCAAATTTTATCCAATTCCGACGCCGAATTACGAAATTGCCCCCGGGGCAATTTTTGTTTCCGATCAATCAGTCAAATTTTATCCAATTCCGACGCCGAATTACGAAATTGCCCCCGGGGCAATTTTTGTTTCCGATCAATCAGTCAAATTTTATCCAATTCCGACGCCGAATTACGAAATTGCCCCCGGGGCAATTTTTGTTTCCGATCAATCAGTCAAATTTTATCCAATTCCGACGCCGAATTACGAAATTGCCCCCGGGGCAATTTTTGTTTCCGATCAATCAGTCAAATTTTATCCAATTCCGACGCCGAATTACGAAATTGCCCCCGGGGCAATTTTTGTTTCCGATCAATCAGTCAAATTTTATCCAATTCCGACGCCGAATTACGAAATTGCCCCCGGGGCAATTTTTGTTTCCGATCAATCAGTCAAATTTTATCCAATTCCGACGCCGAATTACGAAATTGCCCCCGGGGCAATTTTTGTTTCCGATCAATCAGTCAAATTTTATCCAATTCCGACGCCGAATTACGAAATTGCCCCCGGGGCAATTTTTGTTTCCGATCAATCAGTCAAATTTTATCCAATTCCGACGCCGAATTACGAAATTGCCCCCGGGGCAATTTTTGTTTCCGATCAATCAGTCAAATTTTATCCAATTCCGACGCCGAATTACGAAATTGCCCCCGGGGCAATTTTTGTTTCCGATCAATCAGTCAAATTTTATCCAATTCCGACGCCGAATTACGAAATTGCCCCCGGGGCAATTTTTGTTTCCGATCAATCAGTCAAATTTTATCCAATTCCGACGCCGAATTACGAAATTGCCCCCGGGGCAATTTTTGTTTCCGATCAATCAGTCAAATTTTATCCAATTCCGACGCCGAATTACGAAATTGCCCCCGGGGCAATTTTTGTTTCCGATCAATCAGTCAAATTTTATCCAATTCCGACGCCGAATTACGAAATTGCCCCCGGGGCAATTTTTGTTTCCGATCAATCAGTCAAATTTTATCCAATTCCGACGCCGAATTACGAAATTGCCCCCGGGGCAATTTTTGTTTCCGATCAATCAGTCAAATTTTATCCAATTCCGACGCCGAATTACGAAATTGCCCCCGGGGCAATTTTTGTTTCCGATCAATCAGTCAAATTTTATCCAATTCCGACGCCGAATTACGAAATTGCCCCCGGGGCAATTTTTGTTTCCGATCAATCAGTCAAATTTTATCCAATTCCGACGCCGAATTACGAAATTGCCCCCGGGGCAATTTTTGTTTCCGATCAATCAGTCAAATTTTATCCAATTCCGACGCCGAATTACGAAATTGCCCCCGGGGCAATTTTTGTTTCCGATCAATCAGTCAAATTTTATCCAATTCCGACGCCGAATTACGAAATTGCCCCCGGGGCAATTTTTGTTTCCGATCAATCAGTCAAATTTTATCCAATTCCGACGCCGAATTACGAAATTGCCCCCGGGGCAATTTTTGTTTCCGATCAATCAGTCAAATTTTATCCAATTCCGACGCCGAATTACGAAATTGCCCCCGGGGCAATTTTTGTTTCCGATCAATCAGTCAAATTTTATCCAATTCCGACGCCGAATTACGAAATTGCCCCCGGGGCAATTTTTGTTTCCGATCAATCAGTCAAATTTTTGCCAATTCCGACACAGTCGCGGAAAATGACGAAATTGCCCAGGGCGCGATTTTTGTTTCTGATCAATCAGTCAAATTTTAGCCGATTCCGGCACCGTCACGAAAAATGACGAAATTGTCCCGGTCGCGATTTTTGTTTCAGATCAATCAGTCAAATTTTAGCCGATTCCGACACCGTCGCGAAAAATGACGAAATTGCCCCCGACGCGATTTTTGTTTCCGATCAATCAGTCAAATTTTAGCCGATTCCGACACCGTCGCGAAAAATGACGAAATTGCCACTTTCGCGATTTTTGTTTCCGATCAATCAGTCAAATTTTATCCAATTCCGACGCCGAATTACGAAATTGCCCCCGGGGCAATTTTTGTTTCCGATCAATCAGTCAAATTTTTGCCAATTCCGACACAGTCGCGGAAAATGACGAAATTGCCCAGGGCGCGATTTTTGTTTCTGATCAATCAGTCAAATTTTAGCCGATTCCGACACCGTCACAAAAAATGACGAAATTGTCCCGGCCGCGATTTTTGTTTCAGATCAATCAGTCAAATTTTAGCCGATTCCGGCACCGTCACGAAAAATGACGAAATTGCCCCCGACGCGATTTTTGATTCCGATCAATCAGTGAAATTTTAGTCAATTCCGACACCGTCGCAAAAAATGACGAAATTGCCCCCGGCGATATTTTTTTTTCCGATGATTCAGTCAAATTTTAGCCGATTCCGACACCGTCACGAAAAATGACGAAATTGCCCCCGGCGCGATTTTTGTTTCCGATCAATCAGTCAAATTTTAGCCGATTCCGACACCGTCGCGAAATATGACGAAATTGCCCCCGGCGCGATTTTTGTTTTCGATCAATCCGTCAAATTTCAGCCGATTCCGACACCATCGCGAAAAATGACGAAATTGCCCCCGGCGCGATTTTTTTTTCGATCAATCCGTCAAATTTCAGCCGATTCCGACACCGTCGCAAAAAATGATGAAATTGCCCCCGGCGCGATTTTTGATTCCGATCAATCAGTCAAATTTTAGCCGATTCCGACACCGTCGCGAAATATGACGAAATTGCCCCCGTCGCGATTTTTGTTTCCGATCAATCAGTCAAATTTTAGCTGATTTCGACACCGTCGTAAAAAATGACGAAATTACCCCCGGCGCGATTTTTGATTCCGATCAATCAGTCAAATTTTAGCCGATTCCGACACCGTCGCGAAAAATGACGAAATTGCCCCCGGCGCGATTTTTGTTTCCGATGAATCCGTCAAATTTTAGCCGATTCTGACATCGTCGCGAAAAATGACGAAATTGCCCCCGGCGCGATTTTTGTTTCCGATGAATCCGTCAAATTTTAGCCGATTCTGACATCGTCGCGAAAAATGACGAAATTGCCCCCGGCGCGATTTTTGTTTCCGATGAATCCGTCAAATTTTAGCCGATTCTGACATCGTCGCGAAAAATGACGAAATTGCCCCCGGCGCGATTTTTGTTTCCGATGAATCCGTCAAATTTTAGCCGATTCTGACATCGTCGCGAAAAATGACGAAATTGCCCCCGGCGCGATTTTTGTTTCCGATGAATCCGTCAAATTTTAGCCGATTCTGACATCGTCGCGAAAAATGACGAAATTGCCCCCGGCGCGATTTTTGTTTCCGATGAATCCGTCAAATTTTAGCCGATTCTGACATCGTCGCGAAAAATGACGAAATTGCCCCCGGCGCGATTTTTGTTTCCGATGAATCCGTCAAATTTTAGCCGATTCTGACATCGTCGCGAAAAATGACGAAATTGCCCCCGGCGCGATTTTTGTTTCCGATGAATCCGTCAAATTTTAGCCGATTCTGACATCGTCGCGAAAAATGACGAAATTGCCCCCGGCGCGATTTTTGTTTCCGATGAATCCGTCAAATTTTAGCCGATTCTGACATCGTCGCGAAAAATGACGAAATTGCCCCCGGCGCGATTTTTGTTTCCGATGAATCCGTCAAATTTTAGCCGATTCTGACATCGTCGCGAAAAATGACGAAATTGCCCCCGGCGCGATTTTTGTTTCCGATGAATCCGTCAAATTTTAGCCGATTCTGACATCGTCGCGAAAAATGACGAAATTGCCCCCGGCGCGATTTTTGTTTCCGATGAATCCGTCAAATTTTAGCCGATTCTGACATCGTCGCGAAAAATGACGAAATTGCCCCCGGCGCGATTTTTGTTTCCGATGAATCCGTCAAATTTTAGCCGATTCTGACATCGTCGCGAAAAATGACGAAATTGCCCCCGGCGCGATTTTTGTTTCCGATGAATCCGTCAAATTTTAGCCGATTCTGACATCGTCGCGAAAAATGACGAAATTGCCCCCGGCGCGATTTTTGTTTCCGATGAATCCGTCAAATTTTAGCCGATTCTGACATCGTCGCGAAAAATGACGAAATTGCCCCCGGCGCGATTTTTGTTTCCGATGAATCCGTCAAATTTTAGCCGATTCTGACATCGTCGCGAAAAATGACGAAATTGCCCCCGGCGCGATTTTTGTTTCCGATGAATCCGTCAAATTTTAGCCGATTCTGACATCGTCGCGAAAAATGACGAAATTGCCCCCGGCGCGATTTTTGTTTCCGATGAATCCGTCAAATTTTAGCCGATTCTGACATCGTCGCGAAAAATGACGAAATTGCCCCCGGCGCGATTTTTGTTTCCGATGAATCCGTCAAATTTTAGCCGATTCTGACATCGTCGCGAAAAATGACGAAATTGCCCCCGGCGCGATTTTTGTTTCCGATGAATCCGTCAAATTTTAGCCGATTCTGACATCGTCGCGAAAAATGACGAAATTGCCCCCGGCGCGATTTTTGTTTCCGATGAATCCGTCAAATTTTAGCCGATTCTGACATCGTCGCGAAAAATGACGAAATTGCCCCCGGCGCGATTTTTGTTTCCGATGAATCCGTCAAATTTTAGCCGATTCTGACATCGTCGCGAAAAATGACGAAATTGCCCCCGGCGCGATTTTTGTTTCCGATGAATCCGTCAAATTTTAGCCGATTCTGACATCGTCGCGAAAAATGACGAAATTGCCCCCGGCGCGATTTTTGTTTCCGATGAATCCGTCAAATTTTAGCCGATTCTGACATCGTCGCGAAAAATGACGAAATTGCCCCCGGCGCGATTTTTGTTTCCGATGAATCCGTCAAATTTTAGCCGATTCTGACATCGTCGCGAAAAATGACGAAATTGCCCCCGGCGCGATTTTTGTTTCCGATGAATCCGTCAAATTTTAGCCGATTCTGACATCGTCGCGAAAAATGACGAAATTGCCCCCGGCGCGATTTTTGTTTCCGATGAATCCGTCAAATTTTAGCCGATTCTGACATCGTCGCGAAAAATGACGAAATTGCCCCCGGCGCGATTTTTGTTTCCGATGAATCCGTCAAATTTTAGCCGATTCTGACATCGTCGCGAAAAATGACGAAATTGCCCCCGGCGCGATTTTTGTTTCCGATGAATCCGTCAAATTTTAGCCGATTCTGACATCGTCGCGAAAAATGACGAAATTGCCCCCGGCGCGATTTTTGTTTCCGATGAATCCGTCAAATTTTAGCCGATTCTGACATCGTCGCGAAAAATGACGAAATTGCCCCCGGCGCGATTTTTGTTTCCGATGAATCCGTCAAATTTTAGCCGATTCTGACATCGTCGCGAAAAATGACGAAATTGCCCCCGGCGCGATTTTTGTTTCCGATGAATCCGTCAAATTTTAGCCGATTCTGACATCGTCGCGAAAAATGACGAAATTGCCCCCGGCGCGATTTTTGTTTCCGATGAATCCGTCAAATTTTAGCCGATTCTGACATCGTCGCGAAAAATGACGAAATTGCCCCCGGCGCGATTTTTGTTTCCGATGAATCCGTCAAATTTTAGCCGATTCTGACATCGTCGCGAAAAATGACGAAATTGCCCCCGGCGCGATTTTTGTTTCCGATGAATCCGTCAAATTTTAGCCGATTCTGACATCGTCGCGAAAAATGACGAAATTGCCCCCGGCGCGATTTTTGTTTCCGATGAATCCGTCAAATTTTAGCCGATTCTGACATCGTCGCGAAAAATGACGAAATTGCCCCCGGCGCGATTTTTGTTTCCGATGAATCCGTCAAATTTTAGCCGATTCTGACATCGTCGCGAAAAATGACGAAATTGCCCCCGGCGCGATTTTTGTTTCCGATGAATCCGTCAAATTTTAGCCGATTCTGACATCGTCGCGAAAAATGACGAAATTGCCCCCGGCGCGATTTTTGTTTCCGATGAATCCGTCAAATTTTAGCCGATTCTGACATCGTCGCGAAAAATGACGAAATTGCCCCCGGCGCGATTTTTGTTTCCGATGAATCCGTCAAATTTTAGCCGATTCTGACATCGTCGCGAAAAATGACGAAATTGCCCCCGGCGCGATTTTTGTTTCCGATGAATCCGTCAAATTTTAGCCGATTCTGACATCGTCGCGAAAAATGACGAAATTGCCCCCGGCGCGATTTTTGTTTCCGATGAATCCGTCAAATTTTAGCCGATTCTGACATCGTCGCGAAAAATGACGAAATTGCCCCCGGCGCGATTTTTTTTTCGATCAATCCGTCAAATTTTAGCCCATTCCGACACCGTCGCGAAAAATGACGATATTGCCCCCGGCGCTAGTTTTGTTTCCGATCAATCAGTCAAATTTAGCCGATTCCGACACCATCACGAAAAATGACGAAATTGCCCCCGGGACGATTTTTGTTTCCGATCAATCCGTCAAATTTTAGCCGATCCGACACTTTCGCGAAAAATGACGAAATTGCCCCCGGCGCGATTTTTGTTTCCGATCAACCAGTCAAATTTTAGACAATTCCGACACCGTCGCGAAAAAAGACGAAATTGCCCCCGGGACGATTTTTGTTTCCAATCAATCAGTCAAATTTTAGCCGATGCGACACTGTCGCGAAAAATGACGAAATTGCCCACGGCGCGATTTTTGTTTCCGATCAACCAGTCAAATTTTAGCCCATTCCGACACCGTCGCGAAAAAAGACGAAATTGTCCCCGCGCGATTTTTGTTTCCGATCAATCAGTCAAATTTTAGCCGATTCCGACACCGTCACAAAAAATGACGAAATTGTCCCCGCCGCGATTTTTGTTTCCGATCAATCAGTCAAATTTTAGCCGATTTCGCCACCGTCGTGAAATATGACGAAATTTCCCCCGGCGTGATTTTTGTTTCCGATCAATCAGTCAAATTTTAGCCGATTCCGACACCGTCGCGAAAAATGACGAAATTGTCCCCGCCGCGATTTTTGTTTCCGATCAATCAGTCAAATTTTAGCCGATTCCGCCACCGTCGTGAAATATGACGAAATTTCCCCCGGCGTGATTTTTGTTTCCGATCAATCAGTCAAATTTTAGCTGATTCCGACACCGTCGCAAAAAATGACGAAATTGCCCCCGTCGCGATTTTTGTTTCCGATCAATCAGTCAAATTTTAGCTGATTCCGACACCGTCGCAAAAAATGACGAAATTGCCCCCGGCGAGATTTTTGATTCCGATCAATCAATCAAATTTTAGCCAATTCCGACACCGTCGCGAAAAATGACGAAATTTCCTCCGGCGCGATTTTTGTTTCCGATCAATCAGTCAAATTTTAGCCGATTCCGACACCGTCGCGAAAAATGACGAAATTGCCCCAAGCGCGATTTTTGTTTTCGATCAATCAGTCAAATTTCAGCCGATTCCGACACCATCGCGAAAAATGACGAAATTGCCCCCGGGACGATTTTTGTTTCCGATCAATCAGTCAAATTTTAGCCGATTCCGACACTGTCGCGAAAAATGACGAAATTGCCCCCGGCCTGATTTTTGTTTTCGATCAATCAGTCAAATTTCAGCCGATTCCGACACCGTCGCGAAAAATGACGAAATTGCCCCCGGCGCGATTTTTGTTTCCGATCAATCAGTCAAATTTTAGCCGATTCCGACACCGTCGCGAAAAATGACGAAATTGCCCCCAGCGCGATTTTTGTTTTCGATCAATCAGTCAAATTTCAGCCGATTCCGACACCATCGCGAAAAATGACGAAATTGCCCCCGGGACGATTTTTGTTTCCGATCAATCAGTCAAATTTTAGCCGATTCCGACACTGTCGCGAAAAATGACGAAATTGCCCCCGGCCTGATTTTTGTTTTCGATCAATCAGTCAAATTTCAGCCGATTCCGACACCGTCGCGAAAAATGACGAAATTGCCCCCGGCGCGATTTTTGTTTCCGATCAATCAGTCAAATTTTATCCGATTCCGACGCCGAATTACGAAATTGCCCCCGGGGCAATTTTTGTTTCCGATCAATCAGTCAAATTTCTGCCGATTCCGACACAGTCGCGGAAAATGACGAAATTGCCCAGGGCGCGATTTTTGTTTCTGATCAATCAGTCAAATTTTTGCCGATTCCGACACCGTCACGAAAAATGACGAAATTGTCCCCGCCGCGATTTTTGTTTCAGATCAATCAGTCAAAGTTTAGCTGATTCCGACACCGTCGCGAAAAATGACGAAATTGCCCCCAGCGCGATTTTTGTTTCCGATCAATCAGTCAAATTTTAGCCGATTCCAACACCGTCGCGAAATATGACGAAATTGCCCCCGGCGCTTTTTTTGTTTCCGATCAATCAGTCAAATTTTAGCTGATTCCGACACCGTCGCAAAAAATGACGAAATTGCCCACGGCGCGATTTTTGATTCCGATCAATCAGTCAAATTTTAGCCGATTCCGACACCGTCGCGAAAAATGACGAAATTTCCCCCGG
>NW_019264558.1:9816-12182 GCF_002742605.1 Olea europaea var. sylvestris | reverse complement strand
TGATCGTCGCAACCATCTATTTGAAGCTGAAATATTACAAACACAACATAGTTTCATTTCCCGTTATATTATAAGAAAAGAGAAATCCATTTTCAAGAAAGCCTCATTGGTACAATCTTGATTCATTATTGATTTTTTTTTTTTTTTTTTATCTGTGCGAAAATTGGGTTTTGTTTTTTCTGGTCATAGTATCCACCTCTATATGAGCAGTTAATGAATCTTAATCCATGGATTTATTAATGGGCATTTCGAATCATTAAGACATTATGCAAATTATTGATCTGCGTTTATCTGGGTTCTCTTCAAAACTGCTAAATTTGATAATTTATTTTAAAAATTAGAAGTATTCGAATATGCATGTATTGATCAAAATTCTAAGAAATACGGGGGTTTGATCTTCTGTTTTTCTTGTGATTACATCAAATGCAACAAAAAATAAATAAATAATGGTTATGAATTAGCTCTTCTCTTTTCAGATCATTTAAGAGATGGCAGAAGCTGAGGATATTCAGCCTCTTGTATGCGACAATGGAACAGGAATGGTCAAGGTAACCATCTAACATCCTTACTTCTGTACTTCAAACATGTATCCTTCATGAGATGAGATAAAGGAATTGTGCATTGATTCACGATCATTATTTTATCATATAAATATCAGGCTGGATTTGCTGGAGATGATGCTCCACGGGCTGTTTTCCCGAGCATTGTGGGGCGCCCTCGTCACACCGGTGTAATGGTTGGCATGGGCCAAAAAGATGCATATGTTGGTGATGAAGCTCAATCCAAGAGAGGTATTTTGACTCTCAAGTATCCGATTGAGCATGGAATTGTCAGCAATTGGGACGATATGGAGAAGATTTGGCACCACACCTTCTACAATGAACTACGTGTGGCTCCAGAAGAGCATCCGATTCTCTTGACAGAAGCTCCGCTTAACCCCAAGGCCAATCGTGAAAAAATGACTCAAATCATGTTTGAGACCTTCAATACTCCTGCCATGTATGTTGCCATTCAGGCTGTTCTTTCCCTTTATGCCAGTGGTCGTACAACTGGTAAGTTCAGTTTATGTTTTCTCTTTGAACACTAGTATAAAATCGTTCGTTAACTAGATAGTCGGGTAATGGATACTAGGTGCTGTATTTTCTGCATCAGAGAAATTATGTAAAGTTACTAAGTTCAGTGAATCTAACTAATCTCAAGAGTTTTCCTTCCATCTAGAAAATAATTGCATTGAAACGTATATACACTTTAAGGCACAAATATGATCACGTATTATGTTTGCCTCTCAACAGAAAATTAAGAAGACAAATAGAAAACAGATTGATATTTGCACGTATATATTATAATAGAGAAACTAAGGCTATATTGTGGATTGCTCGATGCCACTAGCATGCTATATTAACATCAGCTGCCATCTATTTAATGCCTCAGAAACCAGCGGATTAAGCTTAGAGGTGGATGCATCATAAATCTGCTGAGTTATCTCTATTTGCAGAAATATGAGCTTTATTTTTTATATTGCCAGGAATTGTTCTTGACTCTGGGGATGGTGTCAGCCATACTGTACCCATATATGAAGGTTATGCACTCCCCCATGCAATCCTCCGCCTGGATCTGGCTGGGCGTGATCTCACAGATAACCTTATGAAGATACTGACAGAGCGAGGCTACTCTTTCACCACAACGGCCGAGCGTGAAATTGTAAGGGATATAAAAGAGAAGCTCTCTTACATTGCTCTCGACTATGAACAAGAGCTAGAAACATCTAAGACTAGCTCATCTGTGGAGAAAAACTATGAGCTGCCCGATGGACAAGTGATCACTATTGGTGCCGAGCGATTCCGCTGCCCGGAGGTCCTGTTTCAGCCATCTATGATTGGAATGGAAGCTGCTGGAATACATGAAACTACATATAATTCTATCATGAAATGCGATGTCGATATTAGGAAGGATTTGTATGGCAACATAGTTCTCAGTGGTGGCTCCACAATGTTCGCAGGCATAGCTGACAGGATGAGCAAGGAGATTACTGCATTAGCTCCAAGCAGCATGAAGGTTAAGGTGGTGGCTCCACCAGAGAGGAAGTACAGTGTATGGATTGGAGGTTCTATTTTGGCCTCTCTAAGCACATTCCAGCAGGTATGCTTCATGACAGCCTCTTTATTGCTTTATTTAATGTCTAGGATTGCCGAATTTCTACTAATAAAGGGTTAAAGACAACAAAAATTGCCCTGTATGTGCATAATGTGTGTCTGGGAAGTATCCCTGCGAGGTAATATTTAAAACATATAGAAAAAAAAAGACTCATGGTGAGGCGTGTCGGACACGTGTAATGGAATGTCAGTGTCCAATACGTATCAAGCATG
>NW_019264558.1:0-1291 GCF_002742605.1 Olea europaea var. sylvestris | reverse complement strand
TCAAAAGTATAAATAAAATTCTCCGCATTTGTGGCTCTGGAAATAAGCCATAGTCATTTTATACAAAACTCCTTTTCTTCTCTCTCTCTCTCAAATTTTTACAAAGCATTTCGGGTTCTACATGGCTTTAGGGAAGTTGAAAGCAGAAGCAGAGAAACCATAGAAAATGAAGCTGGGAGAAGACAATCCACGTTCAAGAGTCGGAATAGAGTATGCATTACCCGAGCATGTCACTGCATTGTGGAGATTTGCAATGGCTGGTACAGTGGTACTCCATGAATAAGTGCAACTAAAAATACTCTCAGAAGTCGGAGTACCATAACTTCAGGGCTTTAAAGAGATAAAATCACGGATTAAGGTAAAAGAAATGAGAAGGAGAAAGAAGACAAAATGGAGAGGAAAGGATGTGTAATTGTTCTCTTCGACAACCCTTCCATCTATTATTTGACTAAAGGATATGCTACATGTACATACAGTTTTACAAATAGGTTGACAGATGAAGAAAAGAAGAATAAGAAAAAACAATTTCTATCAAACTGTTCTCTCAATATCTATAAAATTGTTTTCTATTTTTTATCTTTCATACATCAACCTAGAGGAGCACCGTCTAAATATACTTGATCACAGCTTCTCTTATTATGTACATGGCACACTTTTCTCTTTTTCATAAATCCATATAAAACTGAAGGCCTGTAAACAATCTCAAATTTGTCACCGTCACAATGTTAAAAGATAGTAGGCACAAAAAACTAATTTAGCATCCAAGAAACGACATACTTTTGAGGTTGTGAAAGCTAAAACAGATAAACATTATATATTGAAACAACCATCACTCATCTCTTTATAAGCAAGCCAATACAAGAATATGCCAGAAACAAGAAGGAAACAAAGTAATCATCAGTCAGTACTTCACCACTACAGAACTATGTTGCAGATCTACAAGCTCAAGATAGACAGCTTGTGAAAGCTACACAAAAAACTAACCCACTAATAGAGAGTAACCAAATACAACATGTAAACTAATCAATAGCACAACTAGGCAACAGCATGCCTTCATTTAAGGGTAAACAAGAACGAAAGTTCTTCAACCAGAATCTGCCAGAGGTGTTAAACTTTACCCTATATGGCCAAAGACACAGTATATATCACATGCAACACAGCCTTCGACAAACAGAAACATGCTGTATGGCCTTTGACATGTCTAACACGTGTCATTCAGATGCTACAGTTACAGCTTCCTTCCTGTGCTAGGTCTCAAATGGCTGTAAAATTCAGTGAAGTCAAGTCTGAA
>NW_019264557.1:0-12182 GCF_002742605.1 Olea europaea var. sylvestris | reverse complement strand
CGAGGGCAATTTCGTCATTTTTTGCAATGGTGTCGGAATTGGCTCAAATTTGACAGGTTGATCGGGAACAAAAACCGCGCTGGGGGCAATTTCATCATTTTTCTTGACTGCGTCGAAATTGGCTAAAATTTGACCCGTTGATCGGAAACAAAAAGCGCGCCGGGGGCAATTTCGTCATTTTTCGTTACGGTGTCGGAATGGGCTAAAATTTGAAAGGTTCATAGAAAAAGAAAATCGCGTCGGGGGCAATTTCGTCATTTTTCGTTACGGTGTCGGAATGGGCTAAAATTTGACAAGTTGATCGGAAACTAAAATCGCGTTTTGGGCAATTTCGTCATTTTTTGCAATGGTGTAGGAATGGGCTAAAATTTGACAGGTTGATCGGAAAAAGAAAAATCGTGCCGGAGGCAATTTCGTCATTTTTCTCGACTGTGTCGGAATGGGCAAAAATTGACTGGTTGATCGGAAACAAAAATCGCGCCGGGGGCAATTTGATCATTTTTCGCGACTGTGTGGGAATGGGCTCAAATTTGACAGGTTGATCGGAAACAAAAACCGCGTAGGGGCAATTTCGTCATTTTTCGCGACTGCGTCGGAATGGGCTGAAATTTGGCAGGTTGATCCGAAATAAAAATCGCGCCGAGGGCATTTTCGTTATTTTTCTCGACTGTGTCGGAATGGGCTAAAATTTGAAAGGTTGATCGTAAACAAAAATCGCGCCAGGGGTAATTTCGTCATTTTTCGTGACTGTGTCGGAATGGGCTAAAATTTGACAGGTTGATCGGAAACAAAAACCGCGCCAGGGACAATTTCGTCATTTTTCGCGACTGCGTCGGAATGGTCTAAAATTTGACAGGTTGATCGGAAAAAAAGACCTTGTCGGGGGAAATTTCGTTATTTTTTGCAATGGTTTCGGAATGGGATCAAATTTGACAAGTTGATCGGGAACAAATATCGCGTCGGGGGCAATTTCGTCATTTTTCGCGACTGTGTCGGAATTGGCTAAAATTTGACAGGTTGATCGGAAACAAAAACTGCACTAGGGGCAATTTCGTCATTTTTCGCGAATGTGTCGGAATGGGCTAAAATTTGACCGGTTGATCGGAAACAAAAATCGCGCCAGGGGCAACTTCGTCATTTTTTGCGACAAGGTCGGAATGGGCTAAAATTTGACTGGTTGATCGAAAACAAAAATCGCGCCAGGGGAAATTTCGTCATTTTTCGCAACTGTGTCGGAATGGGCTCAAATTTGACAGGTTGATCGGGAACAAAAACCGCGCCGGGGGCAATTTCGTCATTTTTCGCGACTGCGTCGAAATTGGCTAAAATTTAACTGGTTGATCGGAAACAAAAAGTGCGCCAGGGGCAATTTTGCCATTTTTCGCGACGGTGTCGGAATGTGCTTAAATTTGAATGGTTGATCGGGAACAAAAATCGCGCCGGGGCAATTTCGTCATTTTTCATGACTGTGTCGAAATGGACTAAAATTTGACAGGTTGATCGAAAACAAAAACCGCGTCGGGGGCAATTTCGTCATTTTTCGCGACGGTGTCGGAATGGGCTGAAATTTGTCAGGTTGATCGGAAACAAAAATCGCGCCGGGGACAATTTCGTCATTTTTCGTGACTGTGTCGGAATGTGCTTAAATTTGGCAGGTCGATCGGAATTAAAAATCGCTCCAGAGGCAATTTCGTCATTTTTCTCGACTGTGTCGGAATGGGCTAAAATTTGACTGGTTGATCGGAAACAAAAACTGCGCCATGGTCAATTTCGTCATTTTTCACGACAGTGTCGGAATGGGCTAAAAGTTGACTGGTTGATCGGAAACAAAAATCGCGCCAGGGGCAATTTCATCATTTTTCGCAATTGTGTCGGAATGGGCTAAAATTTGAGGGGTTGATCGGAAACAAAAAACCTTGCCGGGGGCAATTTCGTTATTTTTTGCAATAGTTTCGGAATGGGATCAAATTTGACAGGATGATCGGGAACAAAAACCGCGTGGGGGTAATTTCGTCATTTTTCGTGACTGTGTCGGAATTGGCTAAAATTTGACAGGTTGATCGAAAACGAAAACTGCGCCGGGGGCAATTTCGTCATTTTTCGCGACTGTGTCGGAATGGGCTAAAATTTGACCGGTTGATCGGAAACAAAAATCGCGCCTGGGGCAATTTCGTCATTTTTTACGACAGTGTCGGAATGCTCTAAAATTTGACTGGTTGATTGAAAACAAAAATCTCGCCAGGGGAAATTTCGTCATTTTTCGCAACTGTGTCGGAATGGGCTAAATGTTGACAAGTTGATCGGAAACAAAAACCGCAGCGGGGGCAATTTCGTTATTTTTTGCAATGGTTTCGGAATGGGCTCAAATTTGACAAATTGATCGGGAACAAAAACCGCGCGGGGGTAATTTCGTCATTTTTCGTGACTGTGTCGGAATTGGCTAAAATTTGACAGGTTGATCGGAAACGAAAACTGCGCCGGGGGCAATTTCGTCATTTTTCGCGACTGTGTCGGAATGGGCTAAAATTTGACAGGTTGATCGTAAACAAAAATCGCACCCGGGGCAATTTCGTCATTTTTTGCGTCTGTGTCGGAATGGGCTAAAATTTGACAGGTTGATCAGAAACAAAAATCGCGCCGAGGGCAATTTCGTCATTTTTTGCAATGGTGTCGGAATGGGCTCAAATTTGACAGGTTGATCGGGAACAAAAATCGCACCGGGGGCAATTTCGTCATTTTTGCCGACTGCGTCGAAATTGGCTAAAATTTGACTGGTTGATCGGAAACAAAAAGTGCGCAGGGGGCAATTTCGTATTTTCGCGACGGTGTCGGAATGGGCTAAAATTGGAATGGTTGATCGGAAACAAAAACCGCGCTAGGGGCAATTTCGTCATTTTTTGCGACTGTGTCGGAATGGCCCAAAATTTGACAGGTTGATCGGAAACAAAAACCGCGCAGGGGGCAATTTCGTCATTTTTTGCAATGGCGTCGGAATGGGCTCAAATTTGACAGGTTGATCGGGAACAAAAACCGCTCAAGGGGCAATTTCGTCACTTTTCGCGACAGTGTCGGAATGGGCTAAAATTTGAATGGTTGATCGGAAACAAAAACCGCCCCAGGGACAATTACGTCATTTTTCGCGACTGTGTCGGAATGGGCTAAAATTTGACAGGTTGATCGGAAACAAAAATCGCGCAGGGGCAATTTCATCATTTTTTGCAATGGCGTCGGAATGGGCTCAAATTTGACAGGTTGATCGGGAACAAAAACCACGCTGGGGGCAATTTCGTCATTTTTCGTGACTGTGTCGAAATGGGCTAAAATTTGACTGGTTGATCGGAAACAAAAATCGCGTCAGGGGCAATTTCGTCATTTTTTGCGACTGTGTCGGAATGGGTTAAAATTTGACAGTTGATCGGAAACAAAAACCGTGTCGGGGGCAATTTCGTCATTTTTTGCGACTGTGTCGGAATGGCTAAAATTTGACAGGTTGATCGGAAACAAAAACCGCGCCGAAGGCAATTTCGTCATTTTTTGTAATGGTGTCGGAATGGGCTCAAATTTTACAGGTTGATCGGGAACAAAAACGCGCCGGAGGCAATTTCGTCATTTTTCGCGACTGCGTCGAAATTGGCTAAATTTTGACAGGTTGATCGGGAAAAAAAAGCGCGTCGGGGGCAATTTCGTCATTTTTCGTTACGGTGTCGGAATGGGCTAAAATTTGACAGGTTGATCGAAAACAAAAACCGCGCTAGGGGCAATTTCATCATTTTTTGCAATGGTGTCGAAATGGGCTCAAATTTGACAAGTTAATGGAAAAAGAAAACCGCGTCGGGGGCAATTGCATCATTTTTTGCAATGACGTCGGAATGGGCTTAAATTTGACAGGTTGATCGGGAACAAAAACCGCGCCGGGGGCAATTTAGTCATTTTTCGCGACTGTGTTGGAATGGGCTAAAATTTGACTGGTTGATCGGAAACAAAAACCGCGTCGGGGGCAATTTCGTCATTTTTTGCGACTACATCGGAATGGGCTAAAATTTGACAGGTTGATCGGAAACAAAAACCGCGCGTAGGGCAATTTCGTAATTTTTTGTAATGGTGTCGGAATGGGCTCAAATTTTACAGGTTGATCGGGAACAAAAACCGCGCCGGGGGCAATTTCGTCATTTTTCGCGACTGTGTCGAAATTGGCTAAAATTTGAGAGGTTGATCGGGAAAAAAAAGCGCGTCGGGGGCAATTTCGTCATTTTCGCGACGGTGTCGGAATGGGCTGAAATTTGGCAGGTTGATTGGAAACAAAATCGCGCTAGGGGCAATTTCGTCATTTTTCGCGACGGTGTCGGAATGGGCAGAAATTTGGAAGGTTGATCGGAAACAAAAACCGCACGCGGAGGCAATTTCGTCATTTTTCGCGACAATATCGGAATGGGCTAAAATTTGACAGGTTGAACGGAAATAAAAACCGCGCTAGGGGCAATTTCGTCATTTTTTGCGACGGTGTCGGAATGTGCAGAAATTTGGAAGGTTGATCAGAAACAAAAATCGCGCTAGGGGCAATTTCGTCATTTTTCGTGACGGTGTCGGAATGGGCAGAAATTTGGCAGGTTGATTGAAAACAAAAATCGCGCCTGGGGCAATTGTGTCATTTTTCGTAACGGTGTCGGAATAGGCTGAAATTTGGCAGGTTAATGGGAAACCATAATCGTGCCGGGGGCAATTTCGTCATTTTTCGCGACGGCGTCGGAATGGGCTAAAATTTGACAGGTTGATCGGAAACAAAAATCGCGCCCGGGACAATTTCGTCATTTTTCGCGACGGGGTCGGAATGGGCCGAAATTTGGCAGGCGGATTGGAAACAAAAATCGCGCCGGGGGCAATTTCTTCATTTTTCGCGACGGTGTCGGAATGGGATCAAATTTAACAGATTGATCGGAAACAAAAATTGCGCTAGGGTTAATTTCGTCATTTTTCGAGACGATGTCGAAATGGGCCGAAATTTGGCAGGTTGATTGGAAACAAAAATTGCACCGGGGGCAATTTCGTCATTTTCGCGACGGTGCCGGAATGGGCTGAAATTTGGCAGGTTGATTGGAAATGAAAATCGCGCCGGGGGCTATTTTGTCATTTTTCGCGACGGTGTCCGAATGGGCTGAAATTTGGCAGGTTGATCGTAAACAAAAATCGTGCCGGGGGCAATTTAGTCATTTTCGCGACGGTGCCAGAATGGGTTGAAATTTGGCAGGTTAATCAGAAACAAAAATCGCGCAGAGGGCAATTTCGTCATTTTTTGCAATGGTGTCGGAATGGGTTTAAATTTGACAGGTTGATCGGGAACAAAAATCGCGCCGGGGGCAATTTCGTCATTTTTCGCGACTGCGTCGAAATTGGCTAAAATTTGAATGGTTGGTAGGAAACAAAAAGTACGCCGAGGGCAATTTCGTCATTTTTTGCGACGATGTCGAAATGGGCTAAAATTTGAATGGCTGATCGGAAACAAAAACCGCGCCAGGGGCAATTTCGTCATTTTTTGCGACTGTGTCGGAATGGGCTAAAATTTGACACGTTGATCGGAAACAAAAACCGCGCAGGGGGCAATTTCGTCATTTTTTGCAATGGCGTTGGAATGGGCTCAAATTTGATAGGTTGATCGGGATCAAAAACCCCTCAAGGGGCAATTTCGTCATTTTTCGCGACAGTGTCGGAATGGGCTAAAATTTGACAGGTTGATCGGAAACAAAAATCGCGTCGGGGCAATTTCGTCATTTTTTGCAATGGTGTCGAAATGGGCTCAAATTTGACAAGTTAATGGAAAAAGAAAATCGCGCCGGGGGCAATTGCGTCATTTTTTACAATGGCGTCGGAATGGGCTCAAATTTGACAAGTTGATCGGGAACAAAAATCGTGCCTGGGGCAATTTCGTCATTTTTCGCGACGGTGTCGGAATGGGCTAAAATTTGACAGGTTGATCGGAAACAAAAATCGCGCCGGGGGCAATTTCGTTATTTTTCGCGACTGTGTCGGAATGTGCTTAAATTTGGAAGGTTGATCAGAAATAAAAATCTCGCCGAGGGCAATTTCGTCATTTCTCTCGACTGTGTCGGAATGGGCTAAAATTTGACTGGTTGATCGGAAACAAAAACCGCGCCAGGGGCAATTTCGTCATTTTTTGCGACTGTGTCGGAATGGGCTAAAATTTGACAGGTTGATCGGAAACAAAAACTGCGCAGGGGGCAATTTCATCATTTTTTCCAATAGCATCGGAACGGGCTAAAATTTGACAGGTTGATCGGGAACAAAAATCGCGCCGGGGGCAATTTCGTCATTTTTCGCGACAGTGTTTGAATCGGCTTAAATTTGACAGGTTGCTCGAAAACTAAAACCGCGCCGGGGACAATTTCGTCTTTTTTTGCGACGGTGTCGGAATGGGCTAAAATTTGCCAGGTTGATGGAAAAAGAAAACTGCGCCGGGGCAATTTCGTCATTTTTAGTGACGGTGTCGGAATGGGCTAAAATTTGACAAGGTGATCGGAAACAAAAACCGCGTTGTGGATAATTTCGTCACTTTTTGCAATGCTGTAGGAATGGGCTCAAATTTGACAAGTTGATCGGGAACAAAAACCGCGCCGGGTGCAATTTCGTCATTTTTCGCGACTGTGTCGGAATGTGCTAAAATTTGATAGGTTTATCGGAATTATAAATCGCGCCGGGGGCAATTTCGTCATTTTTCTCGACTGTGTCGGAACGGGCTAAAATTTGACCGGTTGATCGAAAACAAAAATCGCGCCAGGGTCAATTTCGTCATTTTTCGCGACAGTGTCGAAATGGGCTAAAAGTTGACTGGTTGATCGGAAACAAAATCCGCACCAGGGGCAATTTCGTCATTTTTCGCAACTGTGTCGGAATGGGCTAAAATTTGACGGGTTGATCGGAAACAAAAACCTTGCCGGGGGCAATTTCGTTATTTTTTGCAATGGTTTCGGAATGGGATCAAATTTGACAGGATGATCGTGAACAAAAATCGCGTCGGGGGCAATTTCGTCATTTTTCGAGACTGTGTCGTAATTGGATAAAATTTGAAAGGATTATCGGAAACAAAAACTACACCGGGGGCAATTTCGTCATTTTTCACGACTGTGTCAGAATGGGCTAAAATTTGACCGGTTGATCGTAAACAAAAATCGCGTCCGGGGCAATTTCGTCATTTTTTGCGACAGTGTCGGAATGCGCTAAAATTTGACTGGTTGATCGGAAACAAAAATCTCACTATGGGAAATTTCGTCATTTTTGCAACTGTGTCGGAATGGGCTAAAATTTGACTGGTTGATCGGAAACAAAAATCGCGCCGGGGGCAATTTCGTAATTTTTTCCAATGGTTTCGGAATGGGCTCAAATTTGACAGATTGATCGGGAACAAAAATCGCGCGGGGGCAATTTCGTCATTTTTCGTGACTGTGTCGGAATTGGCTAAAATTTGACAGGTTGATCGGGAACAAAAATCGCGCGGGGGCAATTTCGTCATTTTTCGTGACTGTGTCGGAATTGGCTAAAATTTGACAGGTTGATCGGAAACGAAAACTGCGCCGGGGGTAATTTCGTCATTTTTTGTGACTATGTCGGAATGGGCTAAAATTTGACAGTTTGATCAGAAAGAAAAATCGCACTGGGGGTAATTTTGTCATTTTTTGCGACAGTGTCGGATTGGGCTAAAATTTGACAGGTTGATCGGAAACAAAAACCGCGCCGAGGGCAATTTCGTCATTTTTTGCAATGGTGTCGGAATGGTCGCAAATTTGACAGGTTGATCGGGAACAAAAATCGCACCGGGGGCAATTTAGTCATTTTTCGCGACTGCGTCGAAATTGGCTAAAATTTGACCGGTTGATCGGAAACAAAAAGTCTTCATTTTTCGCGACGGAGTCGGAATGGACTAAAATTTGAATGGTTGATCGGAAACAAAAACTGCCCCAAGGGCAATTTCGTCATTTTTCGTGACTGTGTCGGAATGGGCTAAAATTTGACAGGTTGATCGGAAACAAAAACCACGCAGGGGGCAATTTCGTCATTTTTTGCAATGGCGTCGGAATGGGCTCAAATTTGACAGGTTGATCGGGAACAAAAATCGCTCAAGGGGCAATTTCGTCATTTTTCGCAACAATGTCGGAATGGGCTAAAATTTGACAGGTTGATCGGAAACAAAAACCGCGCCGGGCGAAATTTCGTCATTTTTTGCAATGGCGTCGGAATGGGCTCAAATTTGACAGGTTGATCGGGAACAAAAATCGTGCCGGGGGCAATTCCGTCATTTTTCGTGACTATATCGGAATGGGCTAAAATTTGACTGGTTGATCGGAAACAAAAACCGCGTCGGGGGCAAATTCGTTATTTTTTGCGACTGTGTCGGAATGGGCTAAAATTTGACAGGTTGATCGTAAACAAAAATCACGCCGAGGGTAATTTCGTCATTTTTTGCAATGGTGTCGGAATTGGCTCAAATTTGACAGGTTGATCGGGAACAAAAATCGCGCTGGGGGCAATTTCATCATTTTTCTTGACTGCGTCGAAATTGGCTAAAATTTGACAGGTTGATAGGAAACAAAAAGCTCGCCGGGGGCAATTTCGTCATTTTTCGCGACGGTGTCCGAATGGACTACAATTTGACAGGTTGATGGAAAAAGAAAATCGCGCCGGGGGCATTTTGTCATTTTTCGTTACGGTGTCGGAATGGGCTAAAATTTGAAAGGTTCATTGAAAAAGCAAATCGCGCCGGGGGCAATTTCGTCATTTTTCGTTTCGGTGTCGGAATGGGCTAAAATTTGACAAGTTGATCGGAAACTAAAATCGAGTTGTGGGCAATTTCGTCATTTTTTGCAATGGTGTAGGAATGGGCTCAAATTTGACAGGTTGATCGGAAAAAGAAAAATCGCGCCGGGGGCAATTTCGTCATTTTTCTCGACTGTGTCGGAATGGGCAAAAATTGACTGGTTGATCGGAAACAAAAACCGCGCCAGGGGCAATTTGATCATTTTTCGCGACTGTGTGGGAATGGGCTCAAATTTTACAGGTTGATCGGAAACAAAAACCGCGTAGGGGCAATTTCGTCATTTTTCGCGACTGTGTCGGAATGGGCTGAAATTTCGCAGGTTGATCGGAAATAAAAATCTCGCCAAGGGCAATTTCGTTATTTTTCTCGACTGCATCGGAATGGTCTAAAATTTGACAGGTTGATCAGAAACAAAAACCTTGTCGGGGGCAATCTCGTTATTTTTTGCAATGGTTTCGGAATGGGATCAAATTTGACAAGTTGATCGGGAACAAATACCGCGTCGGGAGCAATTTCGTCATTTTTCGCGACTGTATCGGAATTGGCTAAAATTTGACAGGTTGATCGGAAACAAAAACTGCACCAGGGACAATTTCGTCATTTTTCGCGAATGTGTCGGAATGGGCTAAAATTTGACCGGTTGATCGGAAACAAAAATTGCGTCAGGGGCAATTTCGTCATTTTTTGCGACAAGGTCGGAATGGGCTAAAATTTGACTGGTTGATCGGAAACAAAAATCGCGCCAGGGGAAATTTCGTCATTTTTCGCAACTGTGTCGGAATGGGCTAAAATTTGACAGGTTGATCAGAAACAAAAATCGCGCCGAGGGCAATTTCGTCATTTTTTGCAATGGTGTCGGAATGGGCTCAAATTTGACAGGTTGATCGGGAACAAAAACCGCGCCGGGGGCAATTTCGTCATTTTTCACGACTGCGTCGAAATTGGCTAAAATTTGACTGGTTGATCGGAAACAAAAAGTGCGCCAGGGGCAATTTTGCCATTTTTCGCGACGGTGTCGGAATGTGCTTAAATTTGAATGGTTGATCGGGAACAAAAATCGCGCCAGGGGCAATTTCGTCATTTTTCATGATTGTGTCGAAATGGATTAAAATTTGACAGGTTGATCGGAAACAAAAATCGCGTCGGGGGCAATTTCGTCATTTTTCGCGACTGTGTCGGAATGGGCTGAAATTTTTCAGGTTTATCGGAAACAAAAACCGCGTCGGGGACAATTTCGTCATTTTTCGTGACTGTGTCGGAATGTGCTTAAATTTGGCAGGTTGATCGGAATTAAAAATCGCTCCGGAGGCAATTTCGTCATTTTTCTCGACTGTGTCGGAATGGGCTAAAATTTGACTGGTTGATTGGAAAGAAAAACTACGCCAGGGTCAATTTCGTCATTTTTCACGACAGTGTCGGAATGGGCTAAAAGTTGACTGGTTGATCGGAAACAAAAACCGCGCCAGGGGCAATTTCATCATTTTTCGCAACTGTGTCGGAATGGGCTAAAATTTGACGGTTGATGGGAAACAAAAAACCTTGCCGGGGGCAATTTCGTTATTTTTTGCAATAGTTTCAGAATGGGATCAAATTTGACAGGATGATCGGGAACAAAAACCGCGTGGGGGTAATTTCGTCATTTTTCGTGACTGTGTCGGAATTGGCTAAAATTTGACAGGTTGATCGGAAACGAAAACTGCGCCGTGGGCAATTTCGTCATTTTTCGCGACTGTGTCGGAATGGGCTAAAATTTGACCGGTTGATCGGAAACAAAAATCGCGCCTGGGGCAATTTCGTCATTTTTTGCGACAGTGTCGGAATGCTCAAAAATTTGACTGGTTGATTGAAAACAAAAATCTCGCCAGGGGAAATTTCGTCATTTTTCGCAACTGTGTCGGAATGGGCTAAATGTTGACAGGTTGATCGGAAACAAAAACTGCGCCGGGGGCAATTTCGTTATTTTTTGCAATGGTTTCGGAATGGGCTCAAATTTGACAGATTGATCGGGAACAAAAACCGCGCGAGGGTAATTTCGTCATTTTTCGTGACTGTGTCGGAATTGACTAAAATTTGACAGGTTGATCGGAAACGAAAACTGCGCCGGGGGCAATTTCGTCATTTTTCGCGACTATGTCGGAATGGGCTAAAATTTGACAGTTTGATCAGAAAGAAAAATCGCGCTGGGGGTAATTTCGTCATTTTTTGCGACAGTGTCGGATTGGGCTAAAATTTGACAGGTTGATCGGAAACAAAAACCGCGCCGAGGGCAATTTCGTCATTTTTTGCAATGGTGTCGGAATGGTCGCAAATTTGACAGGTTGATCGGGAACAAAAATCGCACCGGGGGCAATTTAGTCATTTTTCGCGACTGCGCCGAAATTGGCTAAAATTTGACTGGTTGATCGGAAACAAAAAGTCGTCATTTTTCGCGACGGTGTCGGAATGGACTAAAATTTGAATGGTTGATCGGAAACAAAAACTGCCCCAGGGGCAATTTCGTCATTTTTCGTGACTGTGTCGGAATGGGCTAAAATTTGACAGGTTGATCGGAAACAAAAACCACGCAGGGGGCAATTTCGTCATTTTTTGCAATGGCGTCGGAATGGGCTCAAATTTGACAGGTTGATCGGGAACAAAAATCGCTCAAGGGGCAATTTCGTCATTTTTCGCAACAATGTCGGAATAGGCTAAAATTTGACAGGTTGATCGGAAACAAAAACCGCGCCGGGCGAAATTTCATCATTTTTTGCAATGGCGTCGGAATGGGCTCAAATTTGACAGGTTGATCGGGAACAAAAATCGTGCCGGGGGCAATTTCGTCATTTTTCGTGACTGTATCGGAATGGGCTAAAATTTGACTGGTTGATCGGAAACGAAAACCGCGTCGGGGGCAAATTCGTTATTTTTTGCGACTGTGTCGGAATGGGCTAAAATTTGATAGGTTGATCGTAAACAAAAATCGTGCCGAGGGTAATTTCGTCATTTTTTGCAATGGTGTCGGAATTGGCTCAAATTTGACAGGTTGATTGGGAACAAAAACCGCGCTGGGGGCAATTTCATCATTTTTCTTGACTGCGTCGAAATTGGCTAAAATTTGACAGGTTGATCGGAAACAAAAAGCGCGCCGGGGGCAATTTCGTCATTTTTCGCGACGGTGTCGGAATGGGCTAAAATTTGACAGGTTGATGGAAAAAGAAAATCGCGCCGGGGGCATTATGTCATTTTTCGTTACGGTGTCGGAATGGGCTAAAATTTGAAAGGTTCATAGAAAAAGAAAATCGCGCCGGGGGCAATTTCGTCATTTTTCGTTTCGGTGTCGGAATGGGCTAAAATTTGACAAGTTGATCGGAAACTAAAA
>NW_019264556.1:10476-12184 GCF_002742605.1 Olea europaea var. sylvestris | reverse complement strand
TTATCACAAATGATCGAATAATGCATTTCAAATTTAGATTTATGTATGTATGTCGTTGTTTAATATATTTCATGTTAACTTTAAATAATCGTGTTTGTTATATATATATATATATATATAGCTCAAATGACACATATACCCTTAATCAATTTATTTGGGAAATGAAAATCAAGGGTAAAAATGACTTTTGACCATTTGCACCAAAATAGTGCAAATTGAATAGTTTGGTTCAACACTATTCTCCGCAAAATTGTGCAAAATTTGGCGTTGCATTGGAGTTGTTTTACATCATTTTTTTGGTGCATCTTGGTATTTTGAGAGAAGCATTGGAGATGGCCTTAGATCACAATTTTTTGTTCTTTAATTAAAGTCAACCGTGGGTAAGTGCAGCTATCCCTGATCTTTCCAATGGTGCGGAGTTAATCAAGAAATCTCTTGATGATTGATTATGGATTTTGAATTAGGAGTGGCATATGATTGTTAGGTCTTCTTGTGGTATTCTGGAGTGTTCCAATGGATGATTTATTTTCACATGATAAATTTTGATCTCACAATTTTGGCGCTATGTAGCTGATAACTCAATCTTAGGTTTGTATCCGATGACTTCACTAAAATTGAGTTCAGGGCCTAGTTATATTGCAGTGAATGTCACTATTTATAACTGTGATTTCCTTTTAGTTCTCTTCTATTTTTAAACAACTATGTATAGCTTGCCAAGGGATGACTGAAGGTGAACGGAGTAATGAAAATACATGCAGGATGTGCACAAGATTTTTTCCATTTAAATTGTTAAAAGAAGAAATAACAAAAGATGTTGCATTTTAAGCTTTCATTCTATGTATGTATTAAGCTAAATGACTAAAAAATTCCTTGAGAATTTGTTGGCATCCATTTATGATTTTCGAAGATAATTTTCACCCTACATCGTAGGCAGTAATCTTTCTCAATAGATCACATCTCAAGTATTGTTGATGAATAGGTTCTGGTTACTTGAGGTTAGCTTTACACTAACAATGTAGTTTTACTTTTTTTTAGCCCAACCTGCACATACATATTTGTTAACAAAAGCAGCTCTGATGTGCTGGTATTTGTTGAAAATGATTTAATTAACATGCGTCTTCAGGCCATAGGGTCTTATGCTACATTTTCATCAACCAACCTTTAAGTTGTAGCATTTGCTAGCTGTTAGAGTAGTCAAACGTAGCTGGAGCAGTTGCTTTTGGCAACAGTCTGTATATAGACTTTGTGTACCTTCTACACCAAGAAAATCGATAGGTGGTGGGATTTGTGAGTGGAAAATATGTAAATCCTACGCTCTAGGTTCCAAATTAAACCATAAAACTGGTGAAAGGAGTTTATCCTCCGGTCCTCCTAAGTTATCTTTGGATAACATACAAGTTAGTGACCTAGTTTAAATACTGCGCATTGTTTCATCAAGTTTATGGTGTAACCCATGTTGGAAAATAAGGAGTTGAAGAAGAAACAACAATACAATTATAGAAACAAAATGAATATAAATCACGAAATACGTCAAGAATGAATTTGAGGCTTGAACACGGGATCGTTGTCCTCAAACTATATTTGCTCCCTCTTGGGATTAAATGAGATGCTTAAGGGTTTTGACAAATGGTTTGTAGGATTATATCAAGCCTTGTAAAGGATTTAACACCAAAGCACAAGTGCAATCCTCCTAAACTTTAAGAACACA
>NW_019264556.1:0-1076 GCF_002742605.1 Olea europaea var. sylvestris | reverse complement strand
TATTTCTCTGCCACAATTGAGGGTTTATCAATAAATTATCGAAAGTGCCGCCCTACTTTATCCAAAAAATGTCTGTAAAAATTAAATACTATAAAAAAATTTAAAAAGATCTTTTTGGATAAAATCTATAGAAGTCTATAAAAATTCATGGAATCTACAAAAGTAACACTTATGTTTGGCTCATGTATATAAATTGTTTATGAGAACTCAAGTCACTTTTAATTAAAACATTTCAAATGGTCCATAAGTACCATCCACCAATTCACCAATCTCTTTTTATATATTTATAATTCAATCTATCTATAAATACTTCACACATGCTACTTAAAAAAGTCTATGAAAGTACTAAAAAGTCTAAATAAAATAAAGGGATAACTGTTATCACGATTCCAAGCCTTTTAACAACATATTGTAGCTTTTATCTAACCTTTCATTAATGGCATGTAAGTCACAAACCTTTCAAATGTGTGTGATGGAAGGACAGGTGGAGTTGTTAATTGATCAAAAGTCAAGGATCTGACCTTAACTTACTAATTTTAAGAAGTTAAAATGATAAATTTATATTTTTTTAATAAAATAATAAAATAAAAGAAACCAAGAGAGAAGAACAAATAAACTATAGTTAATTAAATCAATAGCTATTGAACTTCACCCTAGATTACTACTTGCTCACGAAACAAGAAAATATTATACATTGCTCACTCATTTATTTAAACTTTTAGCCATCCATCAGTCTTTTCAAATTCATAACACATAATTAATGGAAAATTCCACCTGTGCAAACAGAAAGCTGACGTGGCAGATTTATGTGGTTAATTTGTTCACTTGGATTAAAATACAACCAACCAAAATGACAATTTTTGTTTAATTTTTGTGAACAGCTTCTTCTAAACCTTAAAATAAAAGTTAAATTTATTTGTACATTCCTCCTTAACATGTTGGATATCATCTCCCTATGTGTAGAGAATTTGGCTATTGATTAAAGAATTAATCCCTGGGTACAGGGATTAATTTCATAGGCCTGTCAGATCCCTCACTGTAGTTAGGGCTGGGCAAATCTCCCGAACCGAACTGAT
>NW_019264555.1:0-12184 GCF_002742605.1 Olea europaea var. sylvestris | reverse complement strand
TGCAGCAGGGTAATATTCATGAAGCAAAGAGTAAACTAAAGTGTACACCATAGTGTACTTGTGCATGGTTCTTATCGATTGAGCTTTGGTATTTGTACACAGAATTTTGACACATTGTTTGACACTTGCATTGTTTTTCAGTGTCAATTGGATGGGAAAAATGTTTGAAGTTTAAACTATACGGTAGGGTAATGTCATGTGACAATGTGTAAACTAAAGTGTAGACCATAGTGTACGTGTAGCAACGTCCTTACCGATTGAACTTTGCAATTTGCACACTGATTTTCGACACATTGTTTAACACTTGCATTGTTGACAAGTATCAATTGGAAGGGAAAACTGTTTGAAATTTAAACTGTCCAACAGGGTAATATCACGTGGCAATGTATAAACTAAAGGATACACCATACTGTACGTGTAGTGAGGTCCAAACCGATTGAACTTTGCTATTTGTACACTAATTTTCAACACGTTGTTTGACACTTGCATTATTGTCAAGTGTCAAGTGGATGGAAAAACTGTTTGATATTTAAACTGTCCAATAGGGTAATGTCACGTGGCAAAGTGTAAACTAAAGTGTATACCATATTGTACATGTAGGAAGGTCGTTACCGATTGAACTTTACTATTTGTACACTAATTTTTGACACCTTGTTTGACACTTGCGTTGTTGTCAAGTGTCAATTGAGTGGAAAAACTGTTTAAAATTTAAACTGTCTAATAGGGTAATGTTACATGGCAAAATGTAAGCTAAAGTGAACACCATAGTGGACATGTAGCAAGGTCCTTACCGATTGAACTTTGTAATTTGTATACTGAATTTCGATACGTTGTTTGACACTTGCATTGTTATCAAGTGTCAATTGGATGGGATAACTGTTTGAAACCTCAACTGTCCAGTAGGGTAATGTCACGTGGCAAAGTGTAAATTAAAGTTTACACCATAGTATTTTATTAGCAAGGTTCTTACCGATTGAGCTTTGGTATTTGTATACTGAATTTCGATACGTTGTTTGACACTTGCATTGTTGTCAAGTGTCAATTGGATGGGATAAATGTTTGAAACTTCAACTGTCCAGTAGGGTAATGTCACGTGGCAAAGTATAAATTAAAGTGTACACCATAGTGTTTTATTAGCAAGGTTCTTACCGATTGAGCTTTAGTATTTGTATACTGAATTTCGATACATTGTTTGACACTTGCATTGTTGTCAAGTGTCAATTGGATGGGAAAAATATTTGAAATTTCAATAGTCTAGCAGGGTAATGTCACGTGGCAAAGTGTAAACAAAAGTGTACACCATAGTGTACTTGTAGCAAGGTTCTTACCGATTGAGCTTTGGTATTTGTACAGTGAATTTTACCACGTTGTTTGACACATGCATTGTTGTCAAGTGTCAAATGCATTGTTGTCAATTGTCAATTGGATGGGAAAACTATTTGAAATTTAAACTGTCCAATGGGGTAACGTCATGTGTCAAAGTGTAAACTAAAGTGTACACCATAGTGTACATGTAGCAAGGTTCTTACCGATGGAACTTTTCTATTTGTACACTAATTTTTGACACGTAGTTTCACCCTTGCATTGTTGTCAATTGTTAGTTGGATGAGAAAATTGTTTGATATTTAAGCTATCCAACAGGGTAATATCACATGGCAAAGTGAAAACTAAAGTGTACACCATAGTGTGCATGTAGCAACGTCCTTACCCATTGAACTTTGCTATTTGTACCCTGATTTTTGACACGTTGTTTGACACTTGTATTTTTGTCAAGTGTTAATTCGATGGGAAAACTGTTTGAAATATAAACTCTCCATGAAGGTAATGTCACGTAGCAAAGTGTAAACTAAAGTGTAAACCATGGTGTACATGTAGCAAAGTCCTTACCAATTGAACTTCGCTATTTGTACACTAATTTTCATCACGTTGTTTGACACTTGCATTGTTGTGAAACGTTAATTAGGTGGGAAAACTGATTAAAATTTAAACTATCCAATAGAGTAACGTTACGTGGCAAAGTGTAAACTAAAGTGTACACCATAGTGTACATGTAGCAAGGCCCTTACCGATTAAACTTTGCTATTTATACATTGATTTTGGACATATTGTTTGACACTTGCATTGTTGTCAAGTGTCAATTGGATGGGTAAACTATTTGATATTTAAACCATCCAACAGAATAATGTCACGTGGCAAAGTGTAAACTAAAGTGTACACCATAGTGTACATGTAGCAACGTCCTTACCCATTGAACTTTGCAATTTGTACACTTATTTTCGACACGTTCTTTGACACTTGCATTGTTGTCAAGTGTAAATTGGATGGGGAAATTATTTGAAATTTCAACTGTCCAGCAGGGTAATATTCACGTAGCAAAGAGTAAACCAAAGTGTACACCATAGTGTACTTGTGGCAAGGTTCTTACCGATTGAGCTTTGGTATTTGTACACAGAATTTTAACACACTGTTTGACACTTGCATTCTTTTTCAGTGTCAATTGGATGGGAAAAATGTAAGATGTTTAAACTGTCCGGCAGGGTAATCTCTTGTGGCAATGTGTGAACTAAAGTGTACACCATATTGTACGTGTAGTAATGTCCTTACCAATTGAACTTTACAATTTGCACACTGATTTTCGACACGCTGTTTAACACTTGCATTATTGTCAAGTTTCAATTGGATGGGAAAACTATTTGAAATTTAAACTGTCCAACAGCGTAATGTCACGTGGCAAAGTGTAAACTAAATGATACACCATACTGTACATGTAGTAAGGTCCAAACCAATTGAACTTTCCTATTTGTTCACTGATTTTCGACACATTGTTTAACACTTGCATTGTTGTCAAGTGTCAAGTTGATGGAAAAACTGTTTGATATTTAAACCGCCCAACAGGGTAATGTCACGTGGCAAAGTGTAAACTAAAGTGTATATCATATTGTACATGTAGGAAGGTCCTTACCGATTGAACTTTGCTATTTGTACACTAATTTTCGACACCTTGTTTGACAGTTGCGTTGTTGTCAAGTGTCAATTGGGTGGAAAAACTGTCTAAAATTTAAACTCTCCAACAGGGTAATGTTACGTGGCAAAGTGTAAGCTAAAGTGAACACCATAGTGGACACGTAGCAAGGTCCTTACCGATTGAACTTTGTAATTTGTATACAGATTTTCGACACATTGTTTGACACTTGCATTATTGTCAAGTGTTAATTGGATGAGATAACTATTTTAAACTTCAACTGTCCAGCAGGGTAATGTCACGTGGCAAAGTTTAAACTAAAGTGTACACCATAGTGTGTTCTTGTAGCAAGGTTCTTACCGATTGAGCTTTGGTATTTGTATAGTGAATTTTGACACGTTGTTTGACACTTGCATTGTTGTCAAGTGTCAATTGGATGGGAAAACTATTTGAAATTTCAATACTCTAGCAAGGTAATGTCACGTGGCAAAATGTAAACTAAAGTGTACACCTTAGTGTACTTGTAGCAAGGTTCTTACCAATTAAGCTTTGGTATTTGTACGCAGATTTTACCACGTCGTTTGACACGCATTGTTGTCAAGTGTCAATAGGATGGGAAAACTATTTGAAATTTAAACTGTCCAACAGGGTAACGTCACGTGGCAAAGTGTAAACTAAAGTGTACACCATAGTGTACATGTAGCAAGGTTCTTACCGATTGAACTTTTCTATTTGTACACTGATTTTTGACACATTGTTTCACCCTTGCATTGTAGTCAAGTGTTAATTGGATGAAAAAATTGTTTGATATTTAAACTGTCCAATAGGGTAATGTCACGTGGCAAAGTGAAAACTAAAGTGTACACCATAGTGCGCATGTAGCAACGTCCTTACCTATAGAACTTTGCCATTTGTCCCCTAATTTTTGACACGTTGTTTGACACTTATATTATTGTCAAGTGTCAATTCGATGGGAAAACTGTTTGGAATATAAACTGTCCATGAAGGTAATGTCACGTAGCAAAGTGTAAACTAAAGTGTACACCATGGTGTACATATAGCAAGGTCCTTACCGATTGAACTTCGCTATTTGTACACTGATTTTCAACACGTTGTTTGACACCTGCGTTGTTGTCAAGTGTCAATTGGATGGGAAAACTGTTTAAAATTTCAACAGTCTAGTAGGGTAATGTCACGTGGCAAAGTGTAAATTAAAGTGTAAACCATAGTGTACTTGTAGCAAGGTTCTTACAGATTAAGCTTTGGTATTTGTACACTGAATTTTGACACGTTAATTGACACATGTATTGTTGTCAAGTATTAATTGAATGGGAAAACTATTTGAAATTTAAACTGTCCAGCGGGGTAACGTCACGTGGTAAAGTGAAAACTAAAGTTTACACCATAGTTTACATGTAGCATGGTTTTTACCGATTGAACTTTGCTATTTATACACTGATTTTTGACACCTTGTTTGACATTTGCGTTGATGTCAAGTGTCAATTGGCTGGAAAAACTACTTGAAATTTAAACTGCCCAACAGGGTAATGTTACGTGGCAAAGTGTAAACTAAAGTGTACACCATAGTCTACATGTAGCAATGTCCTTATCGATTGAACTTTGCAATTTGTATAATGATTTTCGACACGTTGTTTGACACTTTCATTATTGTCAAGTGTCAATTGGATGGGAAAACTGTTTGAAACTTCAACAGTCTAGCAGGGAAATGTCATGTGGCAAAGTGTAAACTAAAGTGTACACCATAGTGTGCTTGTAGCAAGGTTCTTATAGATTAAGCTTTGGTATTTGTACACTAAATTTTGACACGTTTGACACATGCATTGTTGTCAAGTGTCACTTGGATGGGAAAACTATTTGAAATTTAATCTGTCCAACGGGGTAACGTCACGTGGCAAAGTTAAAACTAAAGTTTACACCATAGTTTACATGTAGCAAGGTTCTTACCTATTGAACTTTTCTATTTGTACACTGAATTTTGACGCGTTGTTTTACCCTTGCATTGTAGTCAAGTGTTAATTGGATGAGAAAACTGCTTGATATTTAAACTGTCCAACAGGGTAATGTCATGTGGCAAAGGATAAACTAAAGTGTACACCACAGTGTACACGTAGCAACATCCTTACCCATTGAACTTTGCAATTTGTACCCTGATTTTTGACACGTTGTTTGACACGTGTATTATTGTCAAGTGTCAATTGGATGCAAAACCTGTTTGAAATATAAATTGTCCAACAAGGTAATGTCACGTGGTAAAGTGTACACCATACTGTACGTGTAGTAGGGTCCATACCGACAGAACGTTGCTATTTGTACACTGATTTTCGACACGTTGTTTGACATTTGCATGGTTGTCAAGTTTCAAATGGATGGAAAAACTATTTGATATGTAAACTATCCAACAGGTTAATGTCACGTGGCAAAGTGTAAACTAAAGTGTACGCCATATTGTGCATGTAGGAAGGTCCTTACCGATAGAACTTTGCAATTTGTACACTGGTTTTGGACACGTAGTTTGACACATGCATCGTTGTCAAGTATCAATTAGATGGGAAAACTGTTTGAAATTTAAATTGTCCAAAAGGGTAATGTCACGTGGCGAAGTTTAGACTAAAGTGTGCACCATAGTGTACATGCAGTAAGGTCCTTACGGATTGAACTTTGCTATTTGTACACTAATTTCCGACACGTTGTCTGACACTTGCATTGTTTTCAAGTGTCAATTGCATGGGAAAACTATTTGAAATTTAAACAGTCCAATAGGGTAATCTCACGTGGCAAAGTGTAAACTAAAGTGTACACCATAGTGTACATATAGTAAGGTTTTTTCCGATTGAACTTTGAAATTTGTATACTATTTTTTGACACATTGTTTGACACTTTCATTTTTGTCAAGTGTCAATTGCATGGGAAAACTATTTGAAATTTAAACTGTCCAACAGGGTAATGTCATGTGGAAAAGTATAAACTAAAGTGTACACCATAGTGTACATGTAGTAAGGTCCATACCGATTCAACTTTGCTATTTTTACACTGATTTTTGACACGTTGTTTGACACTTGCATTGTTATCAAGTGTTAATTGGATGGGAAGATTATTTGAAATATCAACTGTCCAGTAGGGTAATGTCACGTGCCAAAGTGTAAACTAAAGTGTACACCATAGTGTACATGTAGAAAGGTTCTTACCGATCGAGCTTTGGTACTTGTACACTGAATTTCGAATCGTTGTTTGGCACTTGCATTGTTGTCAAGTGTCTATTGGATGGAAAAATCGTTTGAAATTTCAACTGTAAAGCAGGGTAAGTCACGTGGGAAAGTGTAAACTAAAGTCTAGACTAGAGTGTTCTTGAAGCAAGGTTCTTACTGATTGAGCTTTGGTATTTGTACACTGAATTTTGACACATTGTTTGACACATGCATTGTTGTCAAGTGTCAATTGGATGGGAAAACTGTTCGAAATTTAAACTGTCTAACAGGGTTACGTCACTTGGTAAAGTGTAAACTAAAGTGTATACCATTGTGTACATGTAGCAAGGTCCTTACTGATTGAACTTTGCTATTTGTACACTGATTTTTGACACGTTGTTTGACACTTGCGTTGTTGTCAAGTGTCAATTGGATGGGAAAATAGTTTAATATTCAAACTGTCCAACAAGATAATGTCACGTGGCAAAGTGTAAACTAAAGTGTACACCGTAGTGTAAATGCAGCAAGGTCCTAATCAATTGAACTTTGCAATTTGTACACTGATTTTCGACACGTTGTTTAACGCATGCATTGTTGTCAAGTATCAATTGGATGGGAAAACTGTTTGAAATTTAAACTATCCAACAGGGTAATGTCACGTGGCAAAGTGTAAACTGAAGTGTACACCATACTGTACGTATAGTAGGGTCCATACTGATTGAACTTTGTAATTTGTACACTGATTTTTGATACGTTGTTTCACACTTACATTTTTGCCATGAGTCAATTAGATGGAAAAACTATTTGATATTTAAACAGTCCAACAGGGTAATGTCACGTGGCAAAGTGTAAACTAAAGTGTATACCATATTGTACATGTAGGAAGGTCTTTACTGATTGAACTTTGCTATTTGTACACTGATTTTCGACACCTTGTTTGACACTTACGTTGTTGTCAAGTGTCAATTGGCGGGGAAAGCTATTTGAAATTTAAACTGTCCAACAGTGTAATGTCACGTGGCAAAGTTTAGACTAAAGTGTGCACCATAGTGTACATGCAGTAAGGTCCTTACGGATTAAACTTTGATATTTGTACACTGATTTTCGACGCATTTTTTGACAATTGCATTGTTGTTAAGTGTCAATTGGATGGGAAAACTGTTTGAAATTTCAACAGTCTGGCAGGGTAATGTCACGTGACAAGGTGTAAACTAAAGTGTACACCATAGTGTACTTGTAGTAAGGTTCTTACCGATTAAGCTTTGGTATTTGTACACTGAATTTTGGCACATTGTTTGACACATGCATTGTTGTCAAAGTGTCAATTGGATGGCAAAACTATTTAAAATTTAAATTGTCCAACGGGGTAACGTCACGTGGCAAAGTGAAAACTAAGGTTTATGCCATAGTTTACATGTAGCAAGGTTCTTACTGATTGAACTTTGCTATTTGTACACTGATTTTCGACACCTTGTTTGATACTTGCGTTGTTGTCAAGTGCCAATTGGCTGGAAAAATTGCTTGAAATTTAAACTGTCCAACAGGGTAATATTACGTGGCAAAGTGTAAACTAAAATTTACACCATAGTGTATATGTAGCAAGGTCCTTACCGATTGAACTTTGCAATTTGTATACTGATTGTTCGACACTTGCATTGTTCTCAAGTGTCAATTGAATGGGAAAATTGTTTGAAATTTCAACAGTCTAGCAGGGCAATGTCACGTGGCAAAGTGCAAACTATAGTGTACTGCATAGTGTACATGTAGTAAGGTCCTTGCCGATTGAACTTTGCTATTTGTAAACTAATTTTCAACACGTTGTTTGACACTTGCATTGTTTTCAATTGTCAATTGGATGGAAAATCGTTTGATATTTAAACTGTCCAACAGGATAATGTCACGTGGCAAAGTACAAACTAAAGTGTACACCATAGTGTACATGTAGCAAGGTCCTTACCGATTGAACTTTGCAATTTGTACACTGGTTTTCGACACGTTGTTTGACCCTTGCATTATTGTCAAGTGTCAGTTGGATGGAAAAAATTTTTGATATATCAACTTTTTAGTAGGGTAATGTCACGTGCCAATGTGTAAACTAAAGTGTACACCATTGTGTACTTGTAGAAAGGTTCTTACCGATTGAGCTTTAGTATTTGTACACTGAATTTCGACACGTTGTTTGACACTTGCATTGTTGTCAAGTGTCAATTGGATGGAAAACTGTTTGAAATTTCAACTGTCCAGCAGGGTCATGTCATGTGGCAAAGTGTAATCTAAAGTGTGCACCCGAGTTTACTCAAATTGAGGTTTTTACCGATTGATCTTTGGTATTTGTACGCTGACTTTTGACATGTTGTTTGACACATGTATTGTTGTCAAGTGTCAATTGGATGGAAAAGCTGTTTGAAATTTAAACTGTCCAACGATGTAATGTGACGTGGCAAAATGTAAACTAAAGTGTACACCATAGTGTACATATAGCGAGGTCCATACCGATTGAACTTTGTTATTTGTACACTGATTTTCGACATGTTGCTTGACACCTGCATTGTTGACAAGTGTCCATTGGATGGGAAAACTGTTTGAAATTTAAACTGTCTAACAATGTAATGTCACATGGCAGAGTGTAAACTAAAGTGTACACCATAGTGTACATGTTGCAAGGTCCTTACCGATTGAACTTTGCAATTTGTTTGCTAATTTTCGACACGTTGTTTGACACTAGCTTTATTGTCAAGTGCCAATTGGATGGAAAACTTGTTTGAAATTTAAACTATCCAATAGGGCACTATCACATGGCAAAGTGTAAACTATAGTGTGCACCATTGTATACATGTAGCAAGGTTCTTACCGATTGAACTTTGCTATTTGTACACTGATTTTTGACACGTTGTTTGACACTTGCATTGTTGTCAAGAGCCAATAGGATGGAAAAACAGTTTGAAATTTAAACTGTCCAGTAGGGTAATGTCACGTGGCAAAGTGTAAACTAATGTGTACTCCATAGTGTACATGTAGCAAGGTTCTAACCGATTGAGCTTTGGTATTTGTACACTAATTTTTGGCACACTGTTTGACACTTGCATTATTTTCAAGTTTCAATTAGATGGGAAAACTGTTTGAAATTTAAACTATTCAGTAGGGCAATGTCACGTGGCAAAGTGAAAACTAAAGTGTGTACACCATACTGTACATGTAGCAGGTCTTTACCAATTGAACTTTACTTTGACATTTGCATTGTTGTCAAGTGTCAATTGGATGGGAAAATTGTTTGAAATTTAAACTATCCAACAGGGCACTACCACATGGCGAAGTGTAAACTACAGTGTACACCATTGTGTCCATGTAGCAGGGTTCTTACCGATTGAATTTTGCTATTTGTACACTATTTTCAACACGTTGTTTGACACTTGCATTGTTGTCAAGTTTCAATTGGATAGAATAACTATTTGAAAATTAAACTATTCAATAGGGTAATGTCACGTGGCAAAATACAAACTAAAGTGTGTACACCACAGTGAACATGTAGTAGGTTCTTACCGATTGAACTTTACTATTTTTACACTGATTTTTGACACGTTGTTTGGCATTTACATTATTTTCAAGTGGTAATTATATGAAAAAACTGTTTGAAATTTAAACTGTCCAGCACAGCAATGTCACGTGGAAATGTACAAACTAAAGTGTGTACACCATAGTGTACATGTAGCAGGTTCTTATCGATTGAGCTTTGCTATTTTTACACTGATTTTTGACACGTTGTTTAACTTTTGCATTGTTGTCAAGTGTCAATTGGATGGGAAAATTGTTTGAAATTTAAACTATCCAACGGGGTACTGTCACGTGGCAAAGTGTAAACTAAAGCATACACCATTGTGTACATGCAGCAAGTTTCTTACGGATTGAACTTTGCTATTTGTACACTGATTTTTGACACGTTGTTTGACACTTGCATTGTTGTCATGTGTCAATTGGATGGAAAAACTGTTTGAAATTTAAACTGTTCAACAGGGTAATGTCACATGGCAAAGTGTAAACTAAAGTGTAAAGCATAGTGTACATGTAGCAAGGTCCTCACCGGTTGAACTTTACTATTTGTACACTAACATTCAACACGTTTTTTGACACTTGTATTGTTGTCAAGTTTCAAAAATTTAAACTATCCATCAGGGTAATGTCACATGCCAAAGTGTAAACTAAAGTGTACACAATAGTGTACTACTAGCAAGGTTCTAACCGATTGAGCTTTGGTAATTGTACACTGATTTTTGAAACGTTGTTTGACTCTTGCATTATATAGGAGTGTCAATTAGATGGGAAAACTGTTTAAAATTTAAACTATCCAGCAGGGCATTGTCACGTGGCAAAGTGCAAACTAAAGTGTGTACACAACAGTGTACATGTAGCAGGTTCTTACCGATTGAACTTTGCTATTTTTACACTGATTTTGATACGTTGTATGACATTTGCATTGTATTCTAGTGTTAATTGGATGAAAAAATTGTTTGAAATTTAAACTATCCAATAGGGTACTATCACGTGGCAATGTGTAAACTAAAGTGTACACCATAGTGTACATGTAGCAAGGTCCTTACCGATTGAAGTTTGCTATTTGTGCACTGAATTTCGACACGTTGTTTGACACTTGCATTGTTGTCAAGTGTCAATTGGAAGGAAAAATTGTTTGAAATTTAAACTGTCCAACGGGGTAATCTCACGTCGCAAAGTGTAAACTAAAGTGTATACCATAGTGTACATGTAGCAAGGTCCTTTCTGATTGAACTTCACAATTTGTACACTAATTTCCGACCCATTGTTTGACACTTGCATTAATGTCAAGTGTCAATTGGATGGAAAAACTATTTGAAAATTTAACTTTCCAGCAGGTAATGTCACGTGACAAAGTGTAAACAAAAGTGTACACCATAGTGTACATGTAGCAAGGTCCTTACCGATTGAACTTTGTTATTTGTACACTGAGTTTTGACACGTTGTTTGACACTTGCACTACTGTCAAGTGTCAATTGGATGGGAAAACTATTTGAAATTTCAACTTTCCAACACGGTAATATCACGTGGCTAAGTGTAAACTAAAGTGTACACCATAGTGTACATGTAGCAAGGTCCTTACTGATTGAACTTTCCTATTTGTACACTGATTTTTGACACGTTGTTTGACACTTGCATTGTTGTCAGGTGTCAATTGGATAGAAAAATTATTTGAAATTTAAACTGTCCTGTGATGCCCCGAACTTAGGCTTCGGGGGTCACGTACTAAACATAGTAACTTCTGCTTTTGGTACATGTAAATACTCTTAAATAGAAGTGTTACATGTTAGAAAAATATTTTCAATTTGGTAAAATATCTCTCATGAAATTTAATGGCCAGCAGAAGTGCATGTCAACGTGGAATTAAACTTTACAAAAAAAAGGACTCGGTACTGCCACAGTTAGTTAGGACAGCAAGTTCAACTATTTTTATAAAATTCATCCCAACTCCATTTTCTATGGAATTTGTGGCATTAGAAAGATAATTTCAAGTAGTTTCCTAGGTTAAAATATGAGAATTTTCCGAGATCGTATAGTATGGACGTTTTACTGAAAACAGTGTAGTGTTGCACGGAAAATCCAGATTGACTCTTAAATGTTTAAAAATTCATATCTCAGGCCACGGACATCGAAATTGAGTGATTCTTGAGCCCATATTTAGACAACTCAAAGAAGAACGCAGGTATATGTTTAGATTCTCAAATGTATGTCTGTAGAGTTAGAAATAATGTTTTGAAAATGACCCAGAAACAGCCCGGATTCTGCCCTTTTTTTATCATTCAAGAAAAAGGTTTATAAAAACGTCTCTTAACATAACATGGACGATATAATTACATAATTTACTTCCGGTACCATAGTAGATCATGTCTTATACAAGTTTTTATATAACACCATAAGAAAAACATTTGGAGAGCAGTCGAACAAACATACAAAAGCAAAACTTCGATGCAAAATAACCTTCGTCCTT
>NW_019264554.1:0-12185 GCF_002742605.1 Olea europaea var. sylvestris | reverse complement strand
TTCGTCATTTTTCGCGACGTTGTCGAGATGGGCTAAAATTTGACAGGTTGATCAGAAACAAAATCCGCGCCAGGGGCAATTTCATCATTTTTTGCGACGATGTCGGAATGGGCTAAAATTACACAGGTTGATCGGAAACAAAAACCGCACCAGGGGCAATTTAGTCATTTTTCGCGACGGTGTCGGAATGGGCTGAAATTTGGCTGGTTGATTGGAAACAAAAATTGCGACTTGGGCAATTTCGTCATTTTTCTCGACGGTGTCGGAATGGGCTGAAATTTGACAGGTTGATCGGAAACAAAAACCGCGCCTGGGGCAATTTCGTCATTTTTCGCGACGGTGTCGGAATGGGCTGAAATTTGGCAGGTTGATTGGAAACAAAAATCGCCCCGAGGGAAATTCCGTCATTTTTTGCAACTGTGTCGGAATGGGCTGAAATTTGACAGGTTGATCGAAAACAAAAATCGCGCCGGTTGTAATTTCGTCATTTATCGCAACGGTGTCGGAATGGGCTAAAATTTGACAAATTATCGGAAAGAAAAGTCGCGCCCGGGGCAATTTCATCATTTTTCGCGACGGTTTCGGAATGGACTGAAATTTCGCTGGTTGATTGGAAACAAAAATCGCGTCGGGGGAAATTTCGTCATTTATCACGACGGTGTCGGAATGGGCTAAAATTTGACAGGTTGATTGAAAACAAAAACCGCGCTAGGGGCAATTTCGTCATTTTTCGCGATGGTGGCAGAATGGGCTGAAATTTGGCAGGTTGATTAGAAACAAAAATTGCGCCGTGGGCAATTCTGTCATTTTTCGCAATGGTGTCGGAATGGGCTGAAGTTTGACAGGTTGATTGGAAACAAAAATCGCGCAGGGGGCAACTTCGTCATTTTTCGCAACATTGTCTGAATGGGCTAAAATTTGACAGTTGATCGGAAACAAAATCCGCGCCAGGGGCAATTTCATCATTTTTCGCGATGGTGTCGAAATGGGCTAAAATTTGACTGGTTGAGCGGAAACAAAAACCTCGCAAGGGGTAATTCAGTCATTTTTCGCTACGGTGTCGGAATGGGCTGAAATTTGGCAGGTTGATTGGAAACAAAAATCGCCCAGAGGGCTATTTCGTCATTTTTCGTGACGGTGTCGGAATGGGCTGAAATTTGACAAGTTGATCGGAAACAAAAATCGCGCTGGGGGCAATTTCGTCATTTCTCGCAACGTTGTCGGAATGGGCAAAAATTTGACAAATGGATCGAAAACAAAAGTTGCGCCCGGGGCAATTTTGTCTTTTTTTGCGACGGTGTCGGAATGGGCTGAAATTTGGCAGGTTGATTGGAAACAAAAATTGCGACGTGTGCAATTTCGTCATTTTTCCCGACGGTGTCGGAATGGGCTGAAATTTGGCAAGTTGATTGGAAACAAAAATCTCGTCGGGGGCAACTTCGTCATTTTTCGCGACGGTGTCGGAATGGGCCGAAATTTGACAGGTTGATCGGAAACAAAAACTGCGCCGGGGGGAATTTCGTCATTTTTCGCAACGGTGTCTGAATGGGCCAAAATTAGACTGATTGATGGGAAGCAAAAGTCGCGCACGGGGCAATTTCGTCATTTTTCACGACGGTGTCGGAATGGCTAAAATTTGACAAATTGATCTAAAACAAAAGTCGCGCCTAGGGCAATTTTGCCATTTTTCGCGACGGTTTCGGAATGGATTGAAATTTGGCAAGCTGATTGGAAACAAAAATCGCGCCGAGAAAAATTTCGTCATTTTTCGCGACGGTGTCGGAATGGGCTGAAATCTGGCAGGTTGATTGGAAACAAAAATTGAGCTGTGGGCAATTTCGTCATTTTTCGCGACGGCGTCAGAATGGGCTGAAATTTGGCAGGTTGATTGGAATCAAAAATCGTGACGGGGGCAATTTCGTCATTTTTCGCGCCGATGTCGGAATGGGCTAAAATTTGACAGGTTGATCGGAAACAAAAATAGCACGGGTGCAATTTCGTCATTTTTCGCGACGGTGTCGGAATGGGCTGAAATTTGACAGATTGATCGGAAACAAAAGTTGGGCCCGGGGCAATTTTGTCATTTTTCGCGACGGTGTCGAAATGGGCTGAAATTTGGCAGGTTGATTGGAAACAAAAATTGCGACGTGTGCAATTTCGTCATTTTTCTCGACGGTGTCGGAATGGGCTGAAATTTGGTAGGTTGATTGGAAACAAAAATCGTGACGGGGGCTTTTTCATCATTTTTCGCGACGATGTCGGAATGGGCTAAAATTTGACAGGTTGATCGGAAACAAAAATCGCGCGGGTACAATTTCATCATTTTTCGCGACGGTGTCGGAATGGGCTAAAATTTCACAGGTTGATCGGGAACAAAAAACCGCGCCAAGGGCAATTTCGTCGTTTTTCGTGACGATTTCGGAATGGGCTGAAATTTGGCAGGTTGATTGGAAACAAAAATCGCGCCGTGGGAAATTTCGTCATTCTTCGCGACGGTGTCGGTATGGTCTAAAATTTGGCAGGTTGATCGGAAACAAAAATCGCGGAGGGGCAACTTCGTCATTTTTCGCGACGATGTCGGAATGGGCTAAAATTTGACAGGTAGATCAGGAACAAAAAGCCGCGGTAAGGGCAATTTCGTCATTTTTCGTGACGGTTTCGGAATGGGATGAAATTTGGCAAGTTGATTGGAAACAAAAATCGCGCCGGGGGAAATTTCGTCATTTTTCGCGACGGTGTCGGAATAGGCTAAAATTTGACAGGTTGATCGAAAACAAAAACCGCGCAAGGGGCAATTTCGTCATTTTTCGCGACGGTATCGGAATGGGCAGAAATTGGCAGGTTGATTGGAAACAAAAATTACGCCGCGGGCAATTTCGTCATTTTTCACGACGGTGTCGGAATGGGCTAAAATTTGACTGATTGATCGGAAACAAAAGTTGCGCCCGGGGCCATTTTGTCATTTTTCGCGACGGTGTCGGAATGGGCTAAAATTTGACAGGTTGATTGGAAAGAAAAATTGCAACGTGTGCAATTTCGTCATTTTTCCCGATGGTGTCTGAATGGGCTGAAATTTGGCAGGTTGATTGGAAACAAAAATCGCGTCGGGGGCAACTTCGTCATTTTTCGCGACGGTGTCGGAATGGGCTAAAATTTGACTGGTTGATCGGAAACAAAAACCGCGCCGGGGGCAATTTCGTCATTTTTCGCAACGGTGTCGGAATGGGCTAAAATTTGACAGATTGATTGGAAACAAAAGTCGCGCCCGGGGAAAATTTCGTCATTTTTCCCGATGGTGTCGGAATGGCTAAAATTTGACAAATTGTTCGAAAATAAAAGTCGCGCCCAGGGCAATTTTGTCATTTTTCGCGACGGTTTCGGAATGGACTGAAATTTGGCAAGTTGATTGGAAACAAAAATCGCGTCAGGAGAAATTTCGTCATTTTTCGCGACCGAGTCGGAATGGGCTGAAATCTGGCAGGTTGATTGGAAACAAAAATTGCGCTGTGGGCAATTTCGTCATTTTTCGCGACGGCGTTGGAATGGGCTGAAATTTGGCAGGTTGATTGGAATCAAAAATTGCACTGTGGGCAATTTCGTTATTTTTCGCGACGGTGTCGGAATGGGCTGAAATTTGGCAGGTTGATTGGAAACAAAAATCCCGACGGGGGCAATTTCGTCATTTTTCGCGACGATGTCGGAATGGGCTGAAATTTGGCAGGTTGATTGGAAACAAAAATTGCGCCGTGGGCAATTCCGTCATTTTTCGCAACGGTGTCGGAATGGTGAAATTTAGCAGGTTGATTGGAAACAAAAATCGCGCAGGGGGCAACTTTGTCATTTTTCGCAACGTTGTAATTTCGTCATTTTTCGCGACGATGTCGGAATGGGCTGAAATTTGGCAGGTTGATTGGAAACAAAAATTGCGCCGTGGGCAATTCCGTCATTTTTCGCGACGGTGTCGGAATGGTGAAATTTGGCAGGTTGATTGGAAAAAAAATCGTGCAGGGGGCAACTTTGTCATTTTTCGCAACGTTGTCGGAATGGGCTGAAATTTGACAGGTTGATCGGAAACAAAATCCGCGCTAAGGGCAATTTCGTCATTTTTCGTGACGATTTCGGAATGGGCTGAAATTTGGCAGGTTGATTGGAAACAAAAATCGCACAGGGGCAATTTCGTTATTTTTCGCGACGTTGTCGGAATGGGCTAAAATTTGGCAGGTTGATCGGGAACAAAAACCGCGCTAAGGGCAATTTCGTCATTTTTCGTGACGGTTTCGGAATGGGCTGAAATTTGGCAGGTTGATTGGAAACAAAAATCGCGCAGGGGCAGCTTCGTCATTTTTCGCGACGGTGTCGGAATGGGCAAAAATTTGACAGGTTGATCGGGAACAAAAAACCGCGCCAAGGGCAATTTCGTCATTTTTCGTGACTATTTCGAAATGGGCTGAAATTTGGCAAGTTGATTCGAAACAAAAATCGTACCAGGGAAAATTTCGTCATTTTTCGCGACGTTGTCGAGATGGGCTAAAATTTGACAGGTTGATCGGAAACAAAATCCGCGCCAGGGCAATTTCGTCATTTTTCGCGACGATGTCGGAATGGGCTAAAATTTGACAGGTTGATCGGAAACGAAAATCGCGCCAGGGGCAATTTAGTCATTTTTCACGACGGTGTCGGAATGGGCTGAAATTTGGCTGGTTGATTGGAAACAAAAATTGCGACTTGGGCAATTTCGTCATTTTTCGCGACGGTGTCGGAATGGGCTGAAATTTGATTGGTTGATCAGAAACAAAGATCGCGCCTGAGGCAATTTCGTCATTTTTCACAACGGTGTCGGAATGGGCTGAAATTTGACAGGTTGGTCGGAACAAAAATCGCGCCGGGGGCAATTTCGTCATTTATCGTAACGGTGTCGGAATGGGCTAAAATTTGACAGGTTGATTGAAAACAAAAACCACGCTAGGTGCAATTTAGTCATTTTTCGCGACGGTGCCGGAATGGGCTGAAATTTGGCAGGTGGATTGGAATCAAAAATTGCGCCGTGGGCAATTACTTTATTTTTCGCGACGGTGTCGGAATGGGCAGAAATTTGGCAGGTTGATTGGAAACAAAAATCGCGTAGGGGACAACTTCGTCATTTTTCGCAACGTTGTCGGAATGGGCTAAAATTTGACAGGTTGATGGGAAACAAAATTCGCGCCAGGGCCAATTTCATCATTTTTCGCGACGGTGTCGAAATGGGCTAAAATTTGACTGGTTGAGCGGAAACAAAAACATCGCAAGGGGTAATTTAGTCATTTTTCGCGACGGTGTCAGAATGGGCTGAAATTTGGCAGGTTGATTGGAAACAAAAATCGCCCAGAGGGCTATTTCGTCATTTTTCACAACGGTGTCGGAATGGGCTGAAATTTGACAGGTTGATCGGAAACAAAAATCGCGCCGGGGGCAATTTCGTCATTTCTCGCAACGTTGTCGGAATGGGCAAAAGTTTAACAAATTGATTGAAAACAAAAGTTGCGCTGGGGGCAATTTTGTCGTTTTCCGCGACGGTGTCGGAATGGAGTGAAATTTGGCAGGTTGATTGGAAACAAAAATTGCGACGTGTGCAATTTCGTCATTTTTCCCGATGGTGTCGGAATGGGCTGAAATTTGGCAGGTTGATTGGAAACAAAAATCACCCAGAGGGCTATTTCGTCATTTTTCGCAACGGTGTCGGAATGGGCTGAAATTTGACAAGTTGATCGGAAACAAAAACCGCGCCGGGGGCAATTTCGTCATTTTTCGCAACGTTGTCGGAATGGGCAAAAATTTGACAAATTGATCGAAAACAAAAGTTGCGCCCGGGGCAATTTTGTCATTTTTAGCGACGGTGTCGGAATGGAGTGAAATTTGGCAGGTTGATTGGAAACAAAAATTGCGTAGTGTACAATTTCGTCATTTTTCCCGACGGTGTCGGAATGGGCTGAAATTTGGTAGGTTGATTGGAAACAAAAATAGCGTCGGGGGAAACTTCGTCATTTTTCGTGACCGCGTCGGAATGGGCTAAAATTTGACAGGTTGATCGGAAACAAAAACCGCGCAGGGGCAACTTCGTCATTTTTCGCGACGATGTCGGAATGGGTTAAAATTTGATAGGTTGATCGGGAACAAAAAGCCGCGCTAAGGGTAATTTCGTCATTTTTCGTGACGATGTCGGAATGGGCTGAAATTTGACAGGTTGATCGGAAACAAAAATCGCGCCGGGGGCAATTTCGTCATTTATCGCGACGGTGTCAGAATGGGCTAAAGTTTGGCAGGTTGATCGGAAACAAAAACCACGCTAGGGGCAATTTCGTCATTTTTCGTGACCGCGTCGGAATGGGCTAAAATTTGACTGGTTGATCGGAAACAAAGATCGCGCCGCGGGCAATTTCGTCATTTTTCGCGAAGGTGTCGGAATGGGCTGAAATTTGACAGGTTGATCGGAAACAAAAATCGCGCCGTGGGCAATTTCGTCATTTATCGCGACGGTGTCAGAATGGGCTAAAGTTTGGCAGGTTGATCGGAAACAAAAGTCGCGCCCGGGGCAATTTCGTCATTTTTCATGACGGTTTCGGAATGGACTGAAATTTGGCAGGTTGATTTGAAACAAAAATAGCGTCGGGGGCAACTTCGCCATTTTTCGCGAACGTGTCGGAATGGGCTAAAATTTGACAGGTTGATCGGAACAAAAATCGCGCAGGGGCAACTTCGTCATTTTTCGCGACGATGTCAGAATGGGCTAAAATATGACAGGTTGATCGGGAACAAAAAGCCGCATTAAGGGCAATTTCGTCATTTTTCGCGACGGTGTCGGAATGGGCTAAAATTTGACAGGTAGATCGGAACAAAAATCGCGCAGGGGCAACTTCGTCATTTTTCGCGACGATGTCAGAATGGGCTAAAATATGACAGGTTGATCGGGAACAAAAAGCCGCATTAAGGGCAATTTCGTCATTTTTCGCGACGGTGTCGGAATGGGCTAAAATTTGACAGGTAGATCGGAACAAAAATCGCGCAGGGGCAACTTCGTCATTTTTCGCGACGATGTCAGAATGGGCTAAAATATGACAGGTTGATCGGGAACAAAAAGCCGCATTAAGGGCAATTTCGTCATTTTTCGCGACGGTGTCGGAATGGGCTAAAATTTGACAGGTAGATCGGAACAAAAATCGCGCAGGGGCAACTTCGTCATTTTTCGCGACGATGTCAGAATGGGCTAAAATATGACAGGTTGATCGGGAACAAAAAGCCGCATTAAGGGCAATTTCGTCATTTTTCGCGACGGTGTCGGAATGGGCTGAAATTTGGCAGGCTGATTGGAAACAAAAATCGCGCAGGGGGCAACTTCGTCATTTTTCGCAACGTTGTCGGAATGGGCTAAAATTTGATAGGTTCATCGGAAACAAAATCCGCGCCAAGGGCAATTTCGTCATTTTTCGCGACGGTGTCGGAATGGGCTGAAATTTGGCAGGTTGATTGGAAACAAAATCGCCCAGAGGGCTATTTCGTCATTTTTCGCAACGGTGTCGGAATTGGCTGAAATTTGACAAGTTGATCGGAAACAAAAACCGCGCCGGGGTCAATTTCATCATTTTTCGCAACGTTGTCGGAATGGGCAAAAATTTGACAAATTGATCGAAAACAAAAGTTACGCCCGGGGCAATTTTGTCATTTTTCGCGACGGTGTCGGAATGGAGTGAAATTTGGCAGGTTGATTGGAAACAAAAATTGCGACGTGTACAATTTCGTCGTTTTTCCCGACGGTGTCGGAATGGGGTGAAATTTGGTAGGTTGATCGGAAACAAAAATAGCCTCGGGGGTAACTTCGTCATTTTTCGCGACCATGTCGGAATGGGCTAAAATTTGACAGGTTGATCGGAAACAAAAGCCGCGCAGGGGCAACTTCGTCATTTTTCGTGACGATGTCGTAATGGGTTAAAATTTGATAGGTTGATCGGTAACAAAAAGCCGCGCTAAGGAAAATTTCGTCATTTTTCGTGATGATTTCGGAATGGGCTGAAATTTGGCAGGTTGATTGGAAACAAAAATCGCGCCGGGGGAAATTTCGTCATTTTTCGCGACGGTGCCGGAATGGGCTGAAATTTGACAGGTTGATCGGAAACCAAAACCACGCTAGGGGCAATTTCGTCATTTTTCGCGACGGTGTCGGAATGGGCTGAAATTTGACAGGTTGAACGGAAACAAAAATTGCGCCGTGGGCAATTTCGTCATTTATCGCGACGGTGTCGGAATGGGCTGAAATTTGGCAGGCTGATCGGAAGCAAAAGTCGCGCCCGGGGCAATTTCGTCATTTTTCAGGACGATTTCAGAATGGACTGAAATTTGGCAGGTTGATTTGAAACAAAAATATCGTCGAGGGCAACTTCGCAATTTTTCGCGACCGTGTCGGAATGGGCTAAAATTTGACAGGTTGATCGGAAACAAAAATCGCGCAGGGGCAACTTCGTCATTTTTCACGACGATGTCAGAATGGGCTAAAATATGACAGGTTGATCGGGAACAAAAAGCCGCATTAAGGGCAATTTCGTCATTTTTCGTGACGGTTTCGGAATGGGCTGAAATTTGGCAGGTTGATCGGAAACAAAAATCGCGTCGGGGGAAATTTCGTCATTTTTCGCGACGGTTTCGGAATGGGCTGAAATTTGACAGGTTGATCGGAAACAAAAATCGCGCCTGGGGCAATTTCGTCATTTTTCGCAACGGTGTCAGAATGAGTAAAAATTTTACAGATTGATCGGAAACAAAAGTCCCGCCAGGGGTAATTTCGTCATTTTTCGCGACGGTTTCGGAAAGGACTGAAATTTGGCTGGTTGATAGGAAACAAAAATCGCGCCGGGGGAAATTTCGTCATTTTTCGGGACGGTTTCGGAATTGGCTGAAATTTGACAGGTTGATCGGAAACAAAAATAGCGCCTGGGGCAATTTGGTCATTTTTCGCAACGGTGTCGGAATGGGCTGAAATTTGACATGTTGATCGAAAACAAAAATCGCGCCGGGGGCAATTTCGTCATTTATCGCAACGGTGTCGGAATGGGATAAAATTTGGCTGGTTGATTGGAAACAAAAATTGCGCCGGGGGAAATTTCGTCATTTTTCGCGACGGTGTCGGAATGGGCTAAAATTTGACAGGTTGATCGGAAACAAAAACCGCGCAGGGGCAACTTCGTCATTTTTCGCGACGATGTCGGAATGGGCTAAAATTTGACAGGTTGATCGGGAACAAAAAGCCGCACTAAGGGCAATTTCGTCATTTTTCGTGACAGTTTCGGAATAGGCTGAAATTTGGCAGGTTGGTTGGAAACAAAAATCACGCCGGGGGAAATTTCGTCATCTTTCGCGACGGTGTCGGAATGGGCTGAAATTTGACAGGTTGATCGGAAACAAAAACCGCGCCTGGGGCAATTTCGTCATTTTTCGCGACGGTGTCGGAATGGGCTGAAATTTGGCAGTTGGTTGGAAACAAAAATCGCGCCGGGGGCAATTTTGTCATTTATCGCAATGGTGTCGGAATGGGGGTAAAATTTGACAGATTGATCGGAAACAAAAGTCACGCCCGGGGCAATTTTGTCATTTTTCGCGACGGTTTCGGAATGGACTGAAATTTGGCTGGTTGATTGGAAACAGAAATCGCGCCGGGGGAAATTTCGTCATTTTTCGCGACGGTGTCGGAATGGGCTAAAATTTGACAGGTCGATTGAAAACAAAAATTGCGCTATGGGCAATTTTGTCATTTTTCGCGACGGTGCCGGAATGGGCTGAAATTTGGCAGGTTGATTGGAAACAAAAATTGCGCCGTGGGCAATTCCGTCATTTTTCACGACGGTGTTGGCATGGGCTGAAATTTGGCAGGTTGATTGGAAACAAAGACCGCGCTAGGGGCAACTTCGTCATTTTTCGCAACGTTGTCGGAATGGGGTAAAATTTGACAGGTTGATTGGAAACAAAAATCGCGTCGGGGGAAATTTCGTCATTTATCACGACGGTGTCGGAATGGGCTGAAATTTGACAGGTTGATTGGAAACAAAATCCACGCCAGGGGCAATTTCGTCATTTTTCGAGACGGTGTCGAAATGGGCTAAAATTTGACTGGTTGAGCGGAAACAAAAACCTCGCAAGGGGTAATTTAGTCATTTTTCGCGACGGTGTCGGAATGGGCTGAAATTTGGCAGGTTGATTGGAAACAAAAATCGCCCAGAGGGCTATTTCGTCATTTTTCGCAATGGTGTCGGAATGGGCTGAAATTTGACAAGTTGATCGGAAACAAAAACCGCGCCGGGGGCAATTTCGTCATTTTTCGCAACATTGTCGGAATGAGCAAAAATTTGACAAATTGATCGAAAACAAAAGTTGCGCCGGGGCAATTTTGTCATTTTTCGCGACGGTGTCGGAATGGAGTGAAATTTGGAAGGTTGATTGGAAACAAAAATAGCGCAGGGGGAAATTTCGTAATTTTTCGCGACGGTGTCGGAATGGGCTAAAATTTGACAGGTTGATTGAAAACAAAAAGCCGCACTAAGGGCAATTTCGTCATTTTTCGTGACAGTTTCGGAATGGGCTGAAATTTGGCAGGTTGGTTGGAAACAAAAATCGCGCCTGGGGAAATTTCGTCATCTTTCGCGACGTTGTCGGAATGGGCTGAAATTTGACAGGTTGATCGGAAACAAAAACCGCGCCTGGGGCAATTTCGTCATTTTTCGCAACGGTGTCGGAATGGGATGAAATTTGACAGGTTGATCGTAAACAAAAATCGCGCCGGGGGCAATTTTGTCATTTATCGCAATGGTGTCGGAATGGGGGTAAAATTTGACAGATTGATCGGAAACAAAAGTCACGCCCGGGGCAATTTTGTCATTTTTCGCGACGGTTTTGGAATGGACTGAAATTTGGCTGGTTGATTGGAAACAGAAATCGCGCCGGGGGAAATTTCGTCATTTTTTGCAACGGTGTCGGAATGGGCTAAAATTTGACAGGTTGATTGAAAACAAAAACTGCGCTATGGGCAATTTTGTCATTTTTCGCGACGGTGCCGGAATGGGCTGAAATTTGGCAGGTTGATTGGAAACAAAAATTGCGCCGTGGGCAATTCCGTCATTTTTCGCGACGGTGTCGGCATGGGCTGAAATTTGGCAGGTTGATTGGAAACAAAAATCGCGTAAGGGGCAACTTCGTCATTTTTCGCAACGTTGTCGGAATGGGGTAAAATTTGACAGGTTGATTGGAATCAAAATCCACGCCAGGGGCAATTTCGTCATTTTTCGAGACGGTGTCGGAATGGGCTAAAATTTGACTAGTTGAGCGGAAACAAAAACCTCGCAAGGGGTAATTTAGTCATTTTTCGCGACGGTGTCGGAAGGGGCTGAAATTTGGCGGGTTGATTGGAAACCAAAATCGCCCAGAGGGCTATTTCGTCATTTTTCGCAATGGTGTCGGAATGGGCTGAAATTTGACAAGTTGATCGGAAACAAAAACCGCGTCGGGGGCAATTTCGTCATTTTTCGCGACGATATCGGAATGGGTTAAAATTTGATAGGTTGATCGGGAACAAAAAGCCCCGCTAAGGGCAATTTCGTCATTTTTCGTGACGATTTCGGAATGGGCTAAAATTTGACAGGTTGATCGGAAACAAAAATCGCGCGGGGGCAATTTCGTCATTTTTCGCGACGGTGTCGGAATGGGCTAAAATTTGACAGGTTGATCGGAAACAAAAATCGCGCGGGGGCAATTTCGTCATTTTTCGCGACGGTGTCGGAATGGGCTAAAATTTGACAGGTTGATCGGGAACAAAAAACCGCGCCAAGGGCAATTTCGTCGTTTTTCGTGACGATTTCGGAAAGGGCTGAAATTTGGCAGGTTGATCGGAAACAAAAATCGCGTCGGGTGAAATTTCGTCATTTTTCGCGACGGTGTCGGAATGGTCTAAAATTTGACAGGTTGCTCGGAAACAAAAATCGCGCTAGGGGCAATTTCGTCATTTTTCACGACGGTATCGGAATGGGCTGAAATTGGCAGGTTGATTGGAAACAAAAATTGCACCGTGGGCAATTTCGTCATTTTTCGCGGCGGTGTCGGAATGGGCTGAAATTTGGCAGGTTGATTGGAAACAAAAATCGCGCAGGGGCAACTTCGTCATTTTTCGCGAC
>NW_019264553.1:10884-12187 GCF_002742605.1 Olea europaea var. sylvestris | reverse complement strand
ATGCATAGAATATCATTATTCAAAAATAAGTCTATGACTCTCTTAAGTTACAAATACAAGGCAAGAGAGAATCAGGAACAGTTATGCAGATCTCGCCTAGGGAATACCAGATTGAGTTAATCACCACACCCAGCACTCCAGTTTTTTTCAATTCAGGTTTACAACTTTAGCTCTGAGGCAAGAAATAAAATGATACTTTGACTTAAAAACCAGATACAGAGATTCTGCCTGTCATGGCCCAGTAGTTTCTTTGCAATAGTTTGTATTGTTAATGGGTTGTGAACATAAAAAGCCAAGTAGGAATAGAAAAGTTAGAATAGGAATTGTGGAAATATTTTCATCTAACTTATATCCTAGTTTGTTTAGGAATTAATATTTTTCCTTTTAATAATGGAAATTTATTATAATTCCTTTTACTTTTCCTTATATATATGATTGATTATGTATTAAATCATTCAACCTAAATTTCAATAAACAACGTTCTTCAAATTAGATTCCTTGTGAGAGTTAATATCAATTCCAAAGTTGGGTAAAACCTAAACAGAGCAGTTGCATCCGAGCATCACTTTCTGCAGTAAACTGCTGAATATCAACTATGATCCCCCACCACCAATTGACCAAATCAGGACATATACTTCATTATTTTACAAGATATCAAGAGTCATCCTGGACAAGAAGACCAAATAAGATAGACACACCTATCAGGGATCACATGCATTTACATCCAAAAAAAAAAAATCCCCAGATAACTAATTATGTGTACTATAAAAGGTCATGGAACCTGAGGATTATAAAAATATGTAATCACATGACCAACGTCAGCAAAGTCAAAAAGCTTTGTATGACAAATTTATCACTGAATACTAAAAACAAAGAGAAGATATAAACATGCACATAAGTTGTGTGAAGTTTATTCAAGTAGATTTCCTAGTTCAAAATAATAAAAACCGTAAAGACAAATTACAATGCAGTTTTCAAGAATCAATATTACTATTCCATACCTGTCAAAATTAGGTTGCTATACAGTGGATTTTGAAGGCTACGGCCGAAGCCATATCAAATTTTAAGATTGTAAGATAATCATGTGGTAAATTGACTTATGTTGTGATAATCGAATTAGTCCTCTTCTAATCTTCTTTCTTTCAGTTTTTTTCTGTGTGCACGTGAAGGGGTAGGGGGCATCCAGTGTTGTATCTTTCTTTCATTTCACAACTGTTTTGGTCTCTGAACTTTGCAGGTTGTGATTGGACTATGTGCTATGGTCAATAACAGTCCTGTTTATTTCACTTTTCTATATAAAAAA
>NW_019264553.1:0-905 GCF_002742605.1 Olea europaea var. sylvestris | reverse complement strand
GCCTTATTGAACAACACAAGGCTCCTCACTCCAAGGCCTCCCATCCTCACAGGTAAGTAGACAATACCCAATTGACCAAATGGAGTCTCCTCTCCTCCCTCAACCTTGTCCACGGAAATTCTCTTTGAAGTCTCTTTAATCTTTTTGCCACTGCAATCGAAATAGAGAACAATGACAAAATGTAAGTAGAGAGATTGGAGAGAGTAGATTTAATGAGAGTAAGTCTGCCTCCCTTAGAGAGGTACATACGCTTCCACCCTGCTAACTTCCTCTCCATCATTTCCACAACACCATTCCAGATATAGGTACTTTTAAATCATGCCCCTAACGGGAGTCCTGGATATGACATCAGCAGGTGCGCAACCTTACAACCCAATATATCAGCCAGCTCCTCCACGTTATCGACCTTCCCTACTGGAATAGTCTCAGATTTCCCCCAATTGATCTTCAAACCAAACACCACTTCAAAGTATCGGAGCAGACGGCGAAAATTCCTGATTGTTTAACATCTGCATTGTATAAGATCAGCGTTTCATCTGCAAATAACAAATGGGACACTTGCAATTGATCAACCATAAAACCTCTTATCAAACTCGCTCCCACAGCTCTTTCAAGCATCCTACTGAAAGCCTTTATCACAATGACAAATAACAATGGAAACAATGGATCCCCTTACCTCAAGCCTCTACCACTCCGAAAATAACCCTCAGGTGTTCTGTTGACCAAAACTGAGAATGAAACAATAGAAATACAGAATTGAATCTATTTACACCACTTATCCCCAAAACCACAACGCCTAAATATATACAACAGGAATCCCCAATTTACATGATCATAAGTCTTCTGAATATCAAGCTTACATTACATCCCCGGGACTCTTAGACGCATTCTTGAATCTATGCATT
>NW_019264552.1:10200-12188 GCF_002742605.1 Olea europaea var. sylvestris | reverse complement strand
ACATTTGGACAAGATATTTTCCTAGAATACTGTAGATAGACTTTATAAGACTACGTAATCTTCTCGACACATTACCACATATTATACTTAGATATTTATATAGATTTTTCTAGGCAATGTTTCTAGAGACGCTAGGCATGTCGGGCTTTTTAATTGATTTAGGTCTATGAGCAAAATCCTTAAGCTCGTATTATTTATTCTAAAAATCAAGTTTATTGCTCAACACGTACTTGTTACTTCAATTTTACTATCATTACAAGACGTTGGATGAGAACACTAAAAGATTCGAGGGCAAATCATTGCTTTCCATGGAAGAACTGATACAGTAAGCAACAACACAGGGACCGAACTTGCTGCATTAGCTCTTAATTGCTGGGTTTTAATTAATTATCTTATTTTAACCTATTTTCTATTTTGTTTTAGTGCTTTAATTGATAATTAGGAAGGGGTTATTTCCATAACTATCCTACGTTTTATTACATATAAAAAAATGCAATTACGAGATAAGTAATGCTATTCACAGTGAGTGACCACCGTAGTCATCAATGGTTGTTTCTCCTGAATTTAACTTGACCTCTAATGCGAATAAGCCAGGCCTCTTTGATCCATTTTCATTTATTCTTAAATTTGTCTACCATCATATGTATTTGTTTGGTGGTGTTGGTATGCAGTTAAGGCTCTGAACAAATCGAGGTTGGAGGCAAATATCAGAGCATATGGGGAGAAAAATTACCAGAACAAATGGCCAAGCCCTCATGTAGTGGTTTCTGGTGCCTTACTATTGCTATCATTTGTAAAGTATGTTTACAGGCCCTTTGGATGGTTAGCTCTTGGAGCAGTTGCTGTTGGAATCGGACCAATTGTGTTAAGGGCTGTTGCTGCATTATGCAATCTCACAATTGATATCAACATGCTTGTTGTCATTGCAGGTACCTTAATATATATGTACACACACACACACAAATCTTTCTACACGTATATATAGCCCAATATTTTGTAACAAGATGAACCAGAAATGGATGGGAGATAAACTGAAACTGCATATTAAACGTAAAGCTACGGGTGGTTTTCTTTAAACCCAATCACCTAGAAGATGTTATATGTTGTCCAAAATGAAATACTTGAGGGTAAAATATAGTTAAATAGAAGAAGAACCAACACGAGTATGTCATTTCATATGTTTGTACATGTTTAATTACAGTTTGCTCCATTTGACTTCAAGTTTCTTGAAAAATATATATTATCTTGCAGTTGCTGGATCAATTGCTCTTGAGGATTATTGGGAAGCTGGCACAATTGTTTTTTTGTTTGCAATAGCAAAATGGCTAGAGTCAAGAGCAAGTCACAAGGTATGCAAAACTCAATTGTCTTGACTCTTTTTCTTTCTTGCTTTATTGTGTAATATGAAGATTATGATCTCTGGATGTTACACATCGATGGATATTTTTAGATTTTAATTCACTTTGATTAGCAGCCGGTAGTCTCAAGGACGGAGCCAGCACCCGGCGAGCCGGCGTGGCCGCCCGTGCTGGCTCCGGTGGGAAAGAAATTTCACGTTAATGAAGTTGTTATGCTAAAAAGGTAAAATTGTACTAATCATTTGGTAGGGCGCTGGTTTTGCAAGTGAAAGGGACTTAGTTCGATTCTTCTTTTAATTTTTCAAACACAATAAATAATAGTTAAATAAATGTATAATATTTTGTTTTAATTTACACTGATATGGTTTTGTATCTCAATTGGGAAGTCCATTTTTAACATATAAGAGATATGGGGTTCAATTCCCTTCACCTCCTCTACTTCTTTTTAATTTTTTAACACAATAAATAATAATTAAACAATTATATATTATTAGATTTTATCAATTTATTTTATAAAATTTAAATTTGGACAATTTAAGTATTGATATTTATTCTTTTAAGAGTTCCAAAAAAAGATTTCTTTTTTGGGTAAAAATAGCTTTAAAAATCATTGTATAAAAAATTTATTGA
>NW_019264552.1:0-898 GCF_002742605.1 Olea europaea var. sylvestris | reverse complement strand
CACTTCCAACACTTTCACTTACAATTTTCCTCAAGCATGCGATGTTTAAATCTAGAAATTTCGGTATTATCGAACTGATAACCATTGAGTCCGATGATGAATTGGAAAAAGTTGTCTCTACAAAGAAGGGGAAAGAAAAAACAAAAAACAAAAGCCTAGTGAGTCTACTTAGATGAAAATGATCCCAGATTGCAATTCACAATTGTTATACAGATATATTTCTTCATTTCAACCTTCCTTGTACCAATTACTATTGTAGCTGATTTTACTCCAAAATTTTCTATGAAATTAATCATGTATTATACTGAACTCATGAACTCTGATGAGGCCTCCAATGCTCTCGTCTACAATTTTTCTCAAGCATGTGACGTTTCTAATCTAGAAATTTCGGTACTATCGAGCCAACTACCATTGAGTCTGATGATGAGTTGAAAGAAGTCGTCTCTATGAAGAGGCAAAATAACAAAGGATCCTGTGAGCCTACTTGGCTGAAAACAATCCCGGATTGCAACTGACAATTATTATATGGTTATATTTTTTCATTTCCAACTTTCCTTGTGCCAATTACTATTCGTAGTTGATCTTATTCGTAACTTTTCTATAAAATTCATTATGTATTACACTGAACTCATGCATCCTGATGAGGATTTTAACCGATTCTTTGTTACTTCCTATTTCGAGCGAGTAGTCACTAACAATTAAAAAAGAGATCAGACGATTGTGTAAGAAACAAACCTCTTGAGACGAAGTCCCAAAAAGGGGTGTTTTATTGGCGATGGTTTATAATTGGAAATAAACAGAATGCTTCCAAGGGACGCAAGCACACGAGTACTAAAAGAAGCGTTTAAGTTTAAACTAAGAAATCGAAATTACATATTCTCTGTTTGAGAGTGTTTGA